>NC_092774.1:1221763-1251666 GCF_047496795.1 Chiloscyllium punctatum | reverse complement strand
ACCCCCTGGATGTTGATAGTGGGGGGAGGGGGGATTCAGTGACTGTAACACCATTGAACATCAATGGGGCGATGGTTAGATTCTCTCTCAATGGAACCCCCTGGATGTTGATAGTGGGGGGAGGGGGGGATTCATTGACGGTAACGCCATTGAACGTCAAGGGGGCGATGGTTAGATTCTCTCTCAATGGAACCCCCAGGATGTTGATAGTGGGGGGAGGGGGGGATTCAGTGACTGTAACACCATTGAACATCAATGGGGCGATGGTTAGATTCTCTCTCAATGGGAACCCCCTGGATGTTGATAGTGGGGGGAGGGGGGGGATTCATTGACGGTAACACCATTGAACATCAATGGGGCGATAGTTAGATTCTCTCTCAATGGGAACCCCCAGGATGTTGATAGTTGGGGGGGATTCAGTGACGGTAACACCATTGAACGTCAAGGGGGGCGATGGTTAGATTCTCTCTCAATGGGAACCCCCCCTGGATGTTGATAGTGGGGGGAAGGGGGGGATTCATTGACGGTAAACACCATTGAACGTCAAGGGGCGATGGTTAGATTCTCTCTCAATGGGAACCCCCTGGAGTTGAGTAGTGGGAGGAGGGGGGGATTCATTGACGGTAACACCATTGAACGTCAATGGGGCGATGGTTAGATTCTCTCTCAATGGGAACCCCCTGGATGTTGATAGTGGGGGGGAGGGGGGGATTCATTGACGGTAACACCATTGAACGTCATGTGGGCGATGGTTAGATTCTCTCTCAATGGGAACCCCCTGGATGTTGATAGTGGGGGGAGGGGGGGATTCATTGACGGTAACACCATTGAACATCAATGGGGCGATAGTTAGATTCTCTCTCAATGGGAACCCCCAAGGATGTTGATAGTTGGGGGGATTCAGTGACGGTAACACCATTGAACGTCAAGGGGGGCGATGGTTAGATTCTCTCTCAATGGGAACCCCCTGGATGTTGATAGTGGGGGGGAGGGGGGGATTCATTGACGGTAACACCATTGAACGTCAAGGGGGCGATGGTTAGATTCTCTCTCAATGGGAACCCCCTGGATGTTGATAGTGGGGGGAGGGGGGGGAATTCATTGACGGTAACACCATTGAACGTCAAGGGGGCGATGGTTAGATTCTCTCTCAATGGGAACCCCCTGGATGTTGATAGTGGGGGGAGGGGGGGGATTCATTGACGGTAACACCATTGAACGTTCAAGGGGGCGATGGTTAGATTCTCTCTCAATGGGAACCCCCTGGATGTTGATAGTGGGGGGAGGGGGGGATTCATTGACGGTAAACACCATTGAACATCAAGGGGGCGATGGTTAGATTCTCTCTCAATGGGAATGACCTCTGATTCAGTATACTCTTCGGACCCCTCCGACATACTTGTAATCAATGGTCAGCCTGTGTCTCAGCCCAGTCCTGTTTTCTCTATATTCTTGTAACCTTCTGCTGTGCTTCAGAGTCTGAGATCATCCTGGAATCCCGACAGTGTGGAAACAGACCCTTCGTCCACACCAGCTCTCCAAAGAGTAACCCACCCAGATCCATTCACCTACCCGACCATTCTACATTTACTCCTGACTAATGTGCCTGACCTGCACATCCCTGGGCACTATGGGTAATTTAGCACGGTCAATCCACCCTAACCCTGCACATCCCTGGGCACTATGGGTAATTTAGCACGGCCAATCCACCCTAACCTGCACATCCCTGGGCACTATGGGTAATTTAGCACGGCCAATCCACCCTAACCTGCACATCCCTGGGCACTATGGGTAATATAGCATGGCCAATCCACCCTAACCTGCACATCCCTGGGCACTATGGGTAATTTAGCACGGCCAATCCACCCTAACCTGCACATCCCTGGGCACTATGGGTAATTTAGTGCGGCCAATCCCACCCTAACCTGCACATCCCTGGGCACTATGGGTAATTTTAGCGCGGCCAATCCACCCTAACCAATGCATCCCTGGGCATTGTGGGTAACTTAGCATGGCCAATCCCCCCTAACCTACACATCCCTGGGCACTATGGGTAATTTAGCACGGCCAATCCACCCTAACCTACACATCCCTGGGCACTATGGGTAATTTAGCATGGCCAATCCGCCCTAACCTACACATCCCTAGGCACTATGGGTAATTTAGCATGGTCAACCCACCCTAACCTGCACATCCCTGGGCACTGTGGGTAATTTAGCATGGCCAACCCACCCTAACCTGCACATCCCTGGGGACTATGGGTAATTTAGCACGGCCAATCCACCCTAACCTGCACTTCCCTGGGAATTATGGGTAATTTAGCATGGCCAACCCACCCTAACCTGCACATCCCTGGGCACTATGGGTAATTTAGCATGGCCAATCCATCCTAACCTGCACATCCCTGGGCACTATGGGTAATTTAGCACGGCCAATCCACCCTAACCTGCACATCCCTGGGCACTATGGGTAATTTAGCACGGACAATCCACCCTAACCTGCACATCCCTGGGCACTATGGGTAATTTAGCACGGACAATCCACCCTAACCTACACATCCCTGGGCACTATGGGTAATTTAGCACGGCCAATCCACCCCTAACCTGCACATCCCTGGGCACTATGGGTAATTTAGCACGGGCCAATCCACCCTAACCTGCACATCCCTGGGCACTATGGGTAATTTAGCACAGCCAATCCACCCTAACCTGTACATCCCTGGGCACTATGGGTAATTTAGCATGGCCAATCCACCCTAACCTGCACATCCCTGGGGATTATGGGTAATTTAGCATTGGTCAACCCACCCTAACCTGCACATCCCTGGGCACTATGGGTAATTTAGCATGGCCAATCCACCCTAACCTGCACATCCCTGGGCACTATGGGTAATTTAGCATGGCCAATCCACCCTAACCCTACACATCCCTGGGCACTATGGGTAATTTAGCACGGCCAATCCACCCTAACCTACACATCCCTGGGCACTATGGGTAATTTATCATGGCCAATCCACCCCTAACCTGCACATCCCTGGGCACTAAGCGTAATCTAGCATGGCCAATCCACCCCTAACCTGCACATCCCTGGGCACTATGGGTAATTTTGCACGGCCAATCCACCTTAACCTGCACATCCCTGGGCACTATGGGTAATTTTGCACAGCCAATCCACCCTAACTTGCACATCCCTGGGCACTATGGGTAATTTTGCACAGCCAATCCACCCTAACCTGCACATCCCTGGGCACTATGGGTAATTTTGCACAGCCAATCCACCCTAACCTGCACATGTTTGGACAGGGGGAAGAAACTGGAGCACCCGGAGGAAACCCATGCAGACACGGGGGCAGAACGTGCAAATTCCACACAGACAGTCGCCCCCGAGGGTGGTTTCGGACCCCCGGTCCCAGGTGCTGTGAGGCAGTGACACTAACCACTGAGCCACCGTGCCGCCTACATCTTACCCAGCCACATTGTGGGACGGTGGTCCCCCCTTGATTTATCGTGTAATAATCTAGTCAGTGCTCACGGTCTGATCCTTTCACTCTTTCACCTCTAACCTCTCGTCCTCGATGCCCTCCTCGTCTTCCATTCCCTCCAACCGTGGGGAGAGAAAAAAAAGACTGAGCGTGTTCAGCCTATCCCTGCCTCTCAGGACCTCGTACACTTCAGTAATCTCCACACCCCCCCCGCCCCCCACCCCCGCCCCCTGTCCACCTCAGTCTCCTACACTCCGATGGATAACGTAGTGGCTAGTCCAACCTCCTGTGACAACTCCCAAACTCCCAGACCGTTGCGGGAGATGGGTCACCGCGTTGGCGCACGTGTGGCATGACGTACACGTATGTGTCACGATGACGTGACAAAGGGAGACAGAGAGAGTTGGGGTGGGGGGTGAACGGGGTGGCATGGCTGCAGGTTTTGGTGAGGGGAGGGGTGTGTGTGTGTGTGTGTGTGTGTGTGGGGGGGGAAGCGCGACAAAGTGGTAGAGGAGGTCAACACCATCTGGGTTGTGCCACCCGTCAAGTGTGGGTAAAGGAAGAGAGGGTGGGGAGAGAGAGGTGAGGAGCGAGATGGGGGTTTCCAGGAGGGGGAATGGGGTGGGGGCGAACGGAAGACGTCCGAGGTGCAGTCAATAACGAGTTTACATTTGTTTAGCGCCTTTGTGGCTGAAGGCGGGTGGCGGGGGCAATCGAAACGTGAGGCACGCAAAGAGGTATCAGGATCGTCCTTAGTAAAACACCCTCTGTGACAGGGAGAATGGCACTGACAGGGTAGAGGGAGAGGCTGCTGTCCCAGGGAGATGAAGGGACCACCATCACCCCACCTCCCCACCCCCTCTCAACCACCCATTCCACCAGGAATGAGAATGGGAAGATTCCAGAGGCCAGGATTGGGAGGAACATGCTGGAGGAGGTCAGAGGTAAGTGCGGGGAGAGGGGGAGCGGGGATAAGGTCAGGGAGGGAATCGAATCTGAGAGAGGGAGATAGCGGAGAGGAGAAAGTGAGAGTTGGGAGAAAGAGGCAGAGAGGGAAAACGGGGCGGGGAGAAAGAAGGAAAGAGGTGGGGAGAGGGGCATGTCAGCAATCAAACAGAGACAGGAGCGGGAAAAGGCAGAAAGGGGAGAGGGAGACAGAGAGAGAGAGAGAGACACAGAGAGAGAGAGAGAGGAGAGAGAGAGAGAGAGAGAGAGAGAGACAGAGAGAGAGAGAGACAGAGAGAGAGACAGAGAGAGAGAGTGAGAGAGTGAGAGAGAGAGAGAGAGAGAGACAGAGCGAGACAGAGAGAGAGAGACAGAGAGCGAGATGGAGAGACAGAGAGAGAGAGACAGAGCGAGACAGAGAGAGAGACAGAGAGCGAGACAGAGAGACAGAGAGAGAGAGACAGAGAGCGAGACAGAGAGAGAGAGAGAGAGAGAGAGACAGAGAGCGAGGACAGAGAGACAGAGAGAGAGAGAGAGAGAGAGAGACAGAGAGCGAGACAGAGAGAGAGAGAGAGAGAGAGAGACAGAGAGCGAGACAGAGAGACAGAGAGAGAGAGAGAGAGAGACAGAGAGCAAGACAGAGAGACAGAGACACAGAGAGAGAGAGAGAGAGAGAGAGAGACAGAGAGCGAGACAGAGAGACAGAGACACAGAGAGAGCGACACAGACAGACAGAGAGACAGAGAGAGAGACACAGACAGACAGAGAACGAGACAGAGACAGACAGAGACACAGAGAGAGAGACACAGACAGAGAGAGAGAGAGAGACAGAGAGCGAGACAGAGAGACAGAGAGAGAGACACAGACAGACAGAGAGAGAGACAGAGAGCGAGACAGAGAGACAGAGACACAGAGAGACAGAGAGAGAGACAGAGAGAGACACAGAGAGAGAGAGAGAGAGAGAGAGAGAGAGAGGTAAAGTGGGAAGGATGCAGAGACAGGAGAGGCTGGGGGGGCGGAGGGTAGTACCGAGGGAGAGTTGATTTACAATGCAGGAGCAGGCTGGGAGAGCGATGAAGACAGAGTGAAAGGACAGAGAGGGAAAGCCGCGGGTTTACCTTGGCAGACTGTGTGACCGCGGTGATCTCCGAATACAGGTCGGTGGTGTCGGGGAAGTTCTGGATGATGATGGAGCAGGCGTGGTGGAGCAGGGGCTGCTTGGACACGGTATCCCTCACCCCTGGAACCTTCTCCAGGTAGCTCAGCTCAAAGCCCTTGGCCTGTGGGGAGGCAGAAAGGTAAAGACTGGCATTTCTGAGGCTGTGAAAGGGAACCACTCCCGTCACCGCAGGGCACCCACGGACAGTGGGACAAATCATTGGAGGGGGGGCATAGGGGAGGGGGAGGGCATGGGGGGGAGGGTGAGGGGGGGGGCACCGCCCCAAGGATCATCACTCTTTAACTCAGCAACAGGCATCAGCTGCACTAAGCATGGTGTAGAGAGAGCTTTACTCTGTATCTAACCCCGTGCTGTCCCTGGGGAGTGTTTGATGGGGGGGGAACAGTGTAGAGAAAGCTTTACTCTGTATCTAACCCCGTGCTGTCCCTGTCCCTGGGAGTGTGTGATGGGAGAGTGTAGAGGCAGCTTTACTCCGTATCTAACCCCGTGCTGTCCCTAGGAGTGTTAGATGGGGGGACAGTGTAGAGGGAGCTTTACTCTGCATCTAACCCCGCGCTGTCCCTGTCCCTGGGAGTGTTTGATGGGGGGACAGTGTAGAGGGAGCTTGACTATGTATCTAACCCCGTGCTGTCCCTGTCCCTGGGATGGGGGGACAGCGTAGAGGGAGCTTTACTCTGTATCTAACCCCGTGCTGTCCCTGTCCCTGTCCCTGGGAGTGTTTGATGGGGGGACAGTGTAGAGAGAGCTTTACTCTGTATGTAACCCTGTGCTGTTCCTGTCCCGGGGAGTGTTTGATGGGGGGACCGTGTAGAAGGAGCTTTACTCTGCATCTAACCCCGCGCTGTCCCTGTCCCTGGGAGTGTTTGATGGGGGGACAGTGTAGAGGGAGCTTCACTATGTATCTAACCCCGTGATGTCCCTGTCCCTGGGATGGGGGGACAGCGTAGAGGGAGCTTTACTCTGTATCCTAACCCCGTGCTGTCCCTGTCCTGGGAGTGTTTAACAGGGGGGGACAGTGTAGAGGGAGCTTTACTCTGTATCTAACCCCGTGCTGTCCCTGTCTCTGGGATGGGGAGACAGTGCAGAGAGAGCTTAACTCTGTATCTAACCCTGTGCTGTCCCTGTCCCTGGGAGTGTTTGATGGGGGGACCGTGTAGAGGGAGCTTTACTCTGTATCTAACCCCGTGCTGTCCTTGTGCCTGGGAGTGTTTAACAGGGGGGGACAGTGTAGAGGTAGCTTTACTCTGTATCTAACCCTGTGCTGTCCCTGTCCCTGGGAGTGTTTGATGGGGGGACCGTGTAGAGGGAGCTTTACTCTGTATCTAACCCCGTGCTGTCCCTGTTCCTGGGAGTGTTTGATGGGGGGGACAGTGTAGAGGGAGCTTTACTCTGTATCTAACCCCGTGCTGTCCCTGTTCCTGGGAGTGTTTGACGGGGGGGGGGGGGACAGTGGAGAGGGAGCTTTACTCTGTATCTAACCCCATGCTGTCCCTGTCCCTGGGAGTGTTTGATGGGGGGGGATGGTGCAGAGGGAGCTTTACTCTGTATCGAAACCCCGTGCTGTCCCTGTCCCTGGGAGTGTTTGATGGGGGTACAGTGTAGAGGGAGCTTTACTCTGTATCTAACCCTGTGCTGTCCCTGGGGAAGGTTTGATGGGGGGGGACAGTGTAGAGGAAGCTTTACTCTGTATCTAACCCCGTGCAGTCCCTGTCCCTGGGAGTGTTTGATGGGGGGCGGACAGTGTAGAGGGGAGCTTTACTCTGTATCTAACCCCGTGCTGTCCCTGTCCCTGGGAGTGTTTGATGGGGGGAACAGTGTAGAGGGAGCTTCACTCTGTATCTAACCCCGTGCTGTCCCTGTCCCTGGGAGTGTTTGATGGGGCGGACAGTGTAGAGGAAGCTTTACTCCGTATCTAACCCCGTGCTGTCCCTATCCCTGGGAGTGTTTGATGGGGGGGCAAATGTGGAGAGGGAGCTTTACTCTGTATCTAACCCTGTGCTGTCCCTGTCCCTGGGAGTGTTTGATGGGGGGAACAGTGTAGAGGGAGCTTCACTCTGTATCGAACCCCGTGCTGTCCCTGTCCCTGGGAGTGTTTGATGGGGGTACAGTGTAGAGGGAGCTTTACTCTGTATCTAACCCCGTGCTGTCCCTGTCCCTGGGAGTGTTTGATGGGGGGGACCGTGTAGAGGGAGCTTTACTCTGTATCTAACCCCGTGCCGTCCCTGTCCCTGGGATGGGGGGACAGTGTAGAGGGAGCTTTACTCTGTATCTAACCCCGTGCTGTCCCTGTCCCTGGGAGTGTTTGATGGGGGGGACAGTGTAGAGGGAGCTTTACTCTATATCTAACCCCGTGCTGTCCCTGTCCCTGGGAGTGTTTGATGGGGGGGGACAGTGTAGAGAGAGCTTTACTCCGTATCTAACCCCGTGCTGTCCCTATCCCTGGGAGTGTTTGATGGGGGGGCAAATGTGTAGAGGGAGCTTTACTCTGTATCTAACCCCGTGCTGTCCCTGTCCATGGGATGGGGGGACAGTGTAGAGAGAGCTTTACTCTGCATCTAACCCCGCGCTGTCCCTGTCCCTGGGATGGGGGGACAGTGTAGAGGGAGCTTTACTCTGTATCTAACCCCGTGCTGTCCCTGTCCCTGGGAGTGTTTGATGGGGGGGACAGTGTAGAGGGAGCTTTACTCTGTATCTAACCCCGTGCAGTCCCTGTCCCTGGGAGTGTTTGATGGGGGGGGGACAGTGTAGAGTGAGCTTTACTCTGTATCTAACCCCGTGCTGTCCCTGTCCCTGGGAGTGTTTGATGGGGGGAACAGTGTAGAGAGAGCTTTACTCCGTATCTAACCCCGTGCTGTCCCTATCCCTGGGAGTGTTTGATGGGGGGGCAAATGTGTAGAGGGAGCTTTACTCTGTATCTAACCCTGTGCTGTCCCTGGGGAAGGTTTGATGGGGGGGACAGTGTAGAGGTATCTTTACTCTGTATCTAACCCCGTGCTGTCCCTGTCCCTGGGAGTGTTTGATGGGGGGAACAGTGTAGAGGGAGCTTCACTCTGTATCTAACCCCGTGCTGTCCCTGTCCCTGGGAGTGTTTGATGGGGCGGACAGTGTAGAGGAAGCTTTACTCCGTATCTAACCCCGTGCTGTCCCTATCCCTGGGAGTGTTTGATGGGGGGGCAAATGTTGAGAGGGAGCTTTACTCTGTATCTAACCCTGTGCTGTCCCTGGGGAAGGTTTGATGGGGGGACAGTGTAGAGGGAGCTTTACTCTGTATCTAACCCTGTGCTGTCCCTGTCCCTGGGAGTGTTTGATGGGGGGCGGACAGTGTAGAGGGAGCTTTACTCTATATCTAACCCCGTGCTGTCCCTGGGAGTGTTTGATGGGGGGACAGTGTAGAGGGAGCTTTACTCTGTATCTAACCCCGTGCTGTCCCTGTCCCTGGGAGTGTTTGATGGGGGGGAACAGTGTAGAGGAAGCTTTACTCTGTATCTAACCCCGTGCTGTCCCTGTCCCTGGGAGTGTTTGCTGGGGGGGACAGTGTAGAGGGAGCTTTACTCTGTATCTAACCCCGTGCTGTCCCTGTCCCTGGGAGTGTTTGATGGGGGGACAGTGTAGAGAGAGCTTTACTCTGTATCTAACCCCGTGCTGTCCCTGGGGAGTGTTTGATGGGGGGGGACAGTGTAGAGAAAGCTTTACTCTGTATCTAACCCCGTGCTGTCCCTGTCCCAGGGAGTGTGTGATGGGAGATTGTAGAGGGAGCTTTACTCCGTATCTAACCCCGTGCTGTCCCTAGGAGTGTTAGATGGGGGGACAGTGTAGAGGGAGCTTTACTCTGCATCTAACCCCGCGCTGTCCCTGTCCCTGGGAGTGTTTGATGGGGGGACAGTGTAGAGGGAGCTTTACTATGTATCTAACCCCGTGCTGTCCCTGTCCCTGGGATGGGGGGACAGCGTAGAGGGAGCTTTACTCTGTATCTAACCCCGTGCTGTCCCTGTCCCTGTCCCTGGGAGTGTTTGATGGGGGGACAGTGTAGAGAGAGCTTTACTCTGTATGTAACCCTGTGCTGTTCCTGTCCCTGGGAGTGTTTGATGGGGGGACAGTGTAGAGAGAGCTTTACTCTGCATCTAACCCCGCGCTGTCCCTGTCCCTGGGAGTGTTTGATGGGGGGACAGTGTAGAGGGAGCTTCACTATGTATCTAACCCCGTGATGTCCCTGTCCCTGGGATGGGGGGACAGCGTAGAGGCAGCTTTACTCTGTATCTAACCCCGTGCTGTCCCTGTCCCTGGGAGTGTTTAACAGGGGGGACAGTGTAGAGGGAGCTTTACTCTGTATCTAACCCCGTGCTGTCCCTGTCTCTGGGATGGGGAGACAGTGTAGAGAGAGCTTAACTCTGTATCTAACCCTGTGCTGTCCCTGTCCCTGGGAGTGTTTGATGGGGGGACCGTGTAGAGGGAGCTTTACTCTGTATCTAACCCCGTGCTGTCCCTGTTCCTGGGAGTGTTTGACGGGGGGGATGGTGCAGAGGGAGCTTTACTCTGTATCTAACCCCGTGCTGTCCCTGTCCCTGGGAGTGTTTGATGGGGGGGACAGTGGAGAGGGAGCTTTACTCTGTATCTAACCCTGTGCTGTCCCTGTTCCTGGGAGTGTTTGACGGGGGGGATGGTGCAGAGGGAGCTTTACTCTGTATCTAACCCCGTGCTGTCCCTGTCCCTGGGAGTGTTTGATGGGGGGGGACAGTGGAGAGGGAGCTTTACTCTGTATCTAACCCCGTGCTGTCCCTGTCCCTGGGAGTGTTTGATGGGGGGGACAGTGTAGAGAGAGCTTTACTCTGTATCTAACCCCGTGCTGACCCTGTCCCTGGGAGTGTTTGAAGGGGGAACAGTGGAGAGGGAGCTTTACTCTGTATCTAACCCCGTTCTGTCCCTGTCCCTGTCCCTGGGAGTGTTTGATGGGGGGGACAGTGTAGAGGGAGCTTTACTCTGTATCTAACCCCGTGCTGTCCCTGTCACTGGGATGGGGGGACAGTGTAGAGGAGGCTTTACTCTGCATCTAACCCCGTGCTGTCCCTGTCCCTGGGATGGGGGGACAGTGTAGAGGGAGCTTTACTCTGTATCTAACCCCGTGCTGTCCCTGTCCCTGGGAGTGTTTGATGGGGGGGACAGTGTAGAGGAAGCTTTACTCTGTATCTAACCCCGTGCTGTCCCTGGGGAGTGTTTGATGGGGGGGACAGTGTAGAGGAAGCTTTACTCTGTATCTAACCCCGTGCAGTCCCTGTCCCTGGGAGTGTTTGATGGGGGGGGGACAGTGTAGAGTGAGCTTTACTCTGTATCTAACCCCGTGCTGTCCCTGTCCCTGGGAGTGTTTGATGGGGGGAACAGTGTAGAGGGAGCTTCACTCTGTATCTAACCCCGTGCTGTCCCTGGCCCTGGGAGTGTTTGATGGGGCGGACAGTGTAGAGGAAGCTTTACTCTGTATCTAACCCCGTGCTGTCCCTGTCCCTGGGAGTGTTTGATGGGGGGGGACAGTGTAGAGAGAGCTTTACTCTGTATCTAAACCCGTGCTGTCCCTGTCCCTGGGAGTGTTTGATGGGGGGGGACAGGGTAGAGGGAGCTTTACTCTGTATCTAACCCGGTGCTGTCCCTGTCCCTGGGATGGGGGGACAGTGTAGAGTGAGCTTTACTCTGTATCTAACCCCGTGCTGTCCCTGTCCCTGGGAGTGTTTGATGGGGGGACAGTGTAGAGGGAGCTATACTCTGTATCTAACCCCGTGCTGTCCCTGTCCCTGGGAGTGTTTGATGGGGGGGACAGTGTAGAGTGAGCTTTACTCTGTATCTAACCCCGTGCTGTCCCTGTCCCTGTCCCTGGGATGGGGGGACAGTGTAGAGGGAGCTTTACTCTGTATCTAACCCCGTGCTGTCCCTGTCCCTGGGATGGGGGGACAGTGTAGAGGAAGCTTTACTCTGTATCTAACCCCGTGCTGTCCCTGGGGAGTGTTTGATGGGGGGGACAGTGTAGAGAAAGCTTTACTCTGTATCTAAACCCGTGCTGTCCCTGTCCCTGGGAGTGTTTGATGGGGGGGACAGTGTAGAGGAAGCTTTACTCTGTATCTAACCCCGTGCTGTCCCTGTCCCTGGGAGTGTTTGATGGGGGGACAGTGTAGAGGGAGCTTTACTCTGTATCTAACCCCGTGCTGTCCCTGGGAGTGTTTGATGGGGGGACAGTGTAGAGGGAGCTTTACTCTGTATCTAACCCCGTGCTGTCCCTGTCCCTGGGAGTGTTTGATGGGGGGAACAGTGTAGAGGAAGCTTTACTCTGTATCTAACCCCGTGCTGTCCCTGTCCCTGGGAGTGTTTGATGGGGGGACAGTGTAGAGGGAGCTTTACTCTGTATCTAACCCTGTGCTGTCCCTGTCCCTGTCCCTGGGAGTGTTTGATGGGGGGGGGACAGTGTAGAGGAAGCGTTACTCTGTATCTAACCCTGTGCTGTCCCTGTCCCTGGGAGTGTTTGATGGGGGGACAGTGTAGAGGGAGCTTTACTCTGTATCTAACCCTGTGCTGTCCCTGTCCCTGGGAGTGTTTGATGGGGGGACAGTGTAGAGAGAGCTTTACTCTGTATGTAACCCTGTGCTGTTCCTGTCCCTGGGAGTGTTTGATGGGGGGACAGTGTAGAGGGAGCTTTACTCTGCATCTAACCCCGCGCTGTCCCTGTCCCTGGGAGTGTTTGATGGGGGGACAGTGTAGAGGGAGCTTCACTATGTATCTAACCCCGTGCTGTCCCTGTCCCTGGGATGGGGGGACAGCGTAGAGGGAGCTTTACTCTGTATCTAACCCCGTGCTGTCCCTGTCCCTGGGAGTGTTTAACAGGGGGGACAGTGTAGAGGGAGCTTTACTCTGTATCTAACCCCGTGCTGTCCCTGTCCCTGGGAGTGTTTAACAGGGGTGACAGTGTAGAGGGAGCTTTACTCTGTATCTAACCCCGTGCTGTCCCTGTCCCTGGGAGTGTTTGATGGGGGGACAGTGTAGAGAGAGCTTTACTCTGTATCTAACCCCGTGCTGTCCCTGGGGAGTGTTTGATGGGGGGGGACAGTGTAGAGAAAGCTTTACTCTGTATCTAACCCCGTGCTGTCCCTGTCCCAGGGAGTGTGTGATGGGAGATTGTAGAGGGAGCTTTACTCCGTATCTAACCCCGTGCTGTCCCTAGGAGTGTTAGATGGGGGGACAGTGTAGAAGGAGCTTTACTCTGCATCTAACCCCGCGCTGTCCCTGTCCCTGGGAGTGTTTGATGGGGGGACAGTGTAGAGGGAGCTTTACTATGTATCTAACCCCGTGCTGTCCCTGTCCCTGGGATGGGGGGACAGCGTAGAGGGAGCTTTACTCTGTATCTAACCCCGTGCTGTCCCTGTCCCTGTCCCTGGGAGTGTTTGATGGGGGGACAGTGTAGAGAGAGCTTTACTCTGTATGTAACCCTGTGCTGTTCCTGTCCCTGGGAGTGTTTGATGGGGGGACAGTGTAGAGAGAGCTTTACTCTGCATCTAACCCCGCGCTGTCCCTATCCCTGGGAGTGTTTGATGGGGGGACAGTGTAGAGGGAGCTTCACTATGTATCTAACCCCGTGATGTCCCTGTCCCTGGGATGGGGGGACAGCGTAGAGGCAGCTTTACTCTGTATCTAACCCCGTGCTGTCCCTGTCCCTGGGAGTGTTTAACAGGGGGGACAGTGTAGAGGGAGCTTTACTCTGTATCTAACCCCGTGCTGTCCCTGTCTCTGGGATGGGGAGACAGTGTAGATGGAGCTTTACTCTGTATCTAACCCCGTGCTGTCCCTGTCCCTGGGAGTGTTTGATGGGGGGACCGTGTAGAGGGAGCTTTACTCTGTATCTAACCCTGTGCTGTCCCTGTCCCTGGGAGTGTTTGATGGGGGGGACAGTGTAGAGAGAGCTTTACTCTGTATCTAACCCCGTGCTGACCCTGTCCCTGGGAGTGTTTGATGGGGGAACAGTGGAGAGGGAGCTTTACTCTGTATCTAACCCCGTTCTGTCCCTGTCCCTGTCCCTGGGAGTGTTTGATGGGGGGGACAGTGTAGAGGGAGCTTTACTCTGTATCTAACCCCGTGCTGTCCCTGTCACTGGGAGTGTTTGATGGGGGGACAGTGTAGAGGAGGCTTTACTCTGCATCTAACCCCGTGCTGTCCCTGTCCCTGGGATGGGGGGACAGTGTAGAGGGAGCTTTACTCTGTATCTAACCCCGTGCTGTCCCTGTCCCTGGGAGTGTTTGATGGGGGGGACAGTGTAGAGGTAGCTTTACTCTGTATCTAACCCCGTGCTGTCCCTGGGGAGTGTTTGATGGGGGGGACAGTGTAGAGGAAGCTTTTCTCTGTATCTAACCCCGTGCAGTCCCTGTCCCTGGGAGTGTTTGATGGGGGGGGGACAGTGTAGAGTGAGCTTTACTCTGTATCTAACCCCGTGCTGTCCCTGTCCCTGGGAGTGTTTGATGGGGGGAACAGTGTAGAGGGAGCTTCACTCTGTATCTAACCCCGTGCTGTCCCTGGCCCTGGGAGTGTTTGATGGGGCGGACAGTGTAGAGGAAGCTTTACTCTGTATCTAACCCCGTGCTGTCCCTGTCCCTGGGATGGGGGGACAGCGTAGAGGGAGCTTTACTCTGTATCTAACCCCGTGCTGTCCCTGTCCCTGGGAGTGTTTAACAGGGGGGACAGTGTAGAGGGAGCTTTACTCTGTATCTAACCCCGTGCTGTCCCTGTCCCTGGGAGTGTTTAACAGGGGTGACAGTGTAGAGGGAGCTTTACTCTGTATCTAACCCCGTGCTGTCCCTGTCCCTGGGAGTGTTTGATGGGGGGACAGTGTAGAGAGAGCTTTACTCTGTATCTAACCCCGTGCTGTCCCTGGGGAGTGTTTGATGGGGGGGGACAGTGTAGAGAAAGCTTTACTCTGTATCTAACCCCGTGCTGTCCCTGTCCCAGGGAGTGTGTGATGGGAGATTGTAGAGGGAGCTTTACTCCGTATCTAACCCCGTGCTGTCCCTAGGAGTGTTAGATGGGGGGACAGTGTAGAAGGAGCTTTACTCTGCATCTAACCCCGCGCTGTCCCTGTCCCTGGGAGTGTTTGATGGGGGGACAGTGTAGAGGGAGCTTTACTATGTATCTAACCCCGTGCTGTCCCTGTCCCTGGGATGGGGGGACAGCGTAGAGGGAGCTTTACTCTGTATCTAACCCCGTGCTGTCCCTGTCCCTGTCCCTGGGAGTGTTTGATGGGGGGACAGTGTAGAGAGAGCTTTACTCTGTATGTAACCCTGTGCTGTTCCTGTCCCTGGGAGTGTTTGATGGGGGGACAGTGTAGAGAGAGCTTTACTCTGCATCTAACCCCGCGCTGTCCCTATCCCTGGGAGTGTTTGATGGGGGGACAGTGTAGAGGGAGCTTCACTATGTATCTAACCCCGTGATGTCCCTGTCCCTGGGATGGGGGGACAGCGTAGAGGCAGCTTTACTCTGTATCTAACCCCGTGCTGTCCCTGTCCCTGGGAGTGTTTAACAGGGGGGACAGTGTAGAGGGAGCTTTACTCTGTATCTAACCCCGTGCTGTCCCTGTCTCTGGGATGGGGAGACAGTGTAGATGGAGCTTTACTCTGTATCTAACCCCGTGCTGTCCCTGTCCCTGGGAGTGTTTGATGGGGGGACCGTGTAGAGGGAGCTTTACTCTGTATCTAACCCTGTGCTGTCCCTGTCCCTGGGAGTGTTTGATGGGGGGGACAGTGTAGAGAGAGCTTTACTCTGTATCTAACCCCGTGCTGACCCTGTCCCTGGGAGTGTTTGATGGGGGAACAGTGGAGAGGGAGCTTTACTCTGTATCTAACCCCGTTCTGTCCCTGTCCCTGTCCCTGGGAGTGTTTGATGGGGGGGACAGTGTAGAGGGAGCTTTACTCTGTATCTAACCCCGTGCTGTCCCTGTCACTGGGAGTGTTTGATGGGGGGACAGTGTAGAGGAGGCTTTACTCTGCATCTAACCCCGTGCTGTCCCTGTCCCTGGGATGGGGGGACAGTGTAGAGGGAGCTTTACTCTGTATCTAACCCCGTGCTGTCCCTGTCCCTGGGAGTGTTTGATGGGGGGGACAGTGTAGAGGTAGCTTTACTCTGTATCTAACCCCGTGCTGTCCCTGGGGAGTGTTTGATGGGGGGGACAGTGTAGAGGAAGCTTTTCTCTGTATCTAACCCCGTGCAGTCCCTGTCCCTGGGAGTGTTTGATGGGGGGGGGACAGTGTAGAGTGAGCTTTACTCTGTATCTAACCCCGTGCTGTCCCTGTCCCTGGGAGTGTTTGATGGGGGGAACAGTGTAGAGGGAGCTTCACTCTGTATCTAACCCCGTGCTGTCCCTGGCCCTGGGAGTGTTTGATGGGGCGGACAGTGTAGAGGAAGCTTTACTCTGTATCTAACCCCGTGCTGTCCCTGTCCCTGGGAGTGTTTGATGGGGGGGGACAGTGTAGAGAGAGCTTTACTCTGTATCTAAACCCGTGCTGTCCCTGTCCCTGGGAGTGTTTGATGGGGGGGGACAGGGTAGAGGGAGCTTTACTCGGTATCTAACCCGGTGCTGTCCCTGTCCCTGGGATGGGGGGACAGTGTAGAGTGAGCTTTACTCTGTATCTAACCCCGTGCTGTCCCTGTCCCTGGGAGTGTTTGATGGGGGGGACAGTGTAGAGTGAGCTTTACTCTGTATCTAACCCCGTGCTGTCCCTGTCCCTGTCCCTGGGATGGGGGGACAGTGTAGAGGGAGCTTTACTCTGTATCTAACCCCGTGCTGTCCCTGTCCCTGGGATGGGGGGACAGTGTAGAGGAAGCTTTACTCTGTATCTAACCCCGTGCTGTCCCTGGGGAGTGTTTGATGGGGGGGACAGTGTAGAGAAAGCTTTACTCTGTATCTAAACCCGTGCTGTCCCTGTCCCTGGGAGTGTTTGATGGGGGGGACAGTGTAGAGGAAGCTTTACTCTGTATCTAACCCCGTGCTGTCCCTGTCCCTGGGAGTGTTTGATGGGGGGACAGTGTAGAGGGAGCTTTACTCTGTATCTAACCCCGTGCTGTCCCTGGGAGTGTTTGATGGGGGGACAGTGTAGAGGGAGCTTTACTCTGTATCTAACCCCGTGCTGTCCCTGTCCCTGGGAGTGTTTGATGGGGGGAACAGTGTAGAGGAAGCTTTACTCTGTATCTAACCCCGTGCTGTCCCTGTCCCTGGGAGTGTTTGATGGGGGGGGACAGTGTAGAGGAAGCGTTACTCTGTATCTAACCCTGTGCTGTCCCTGTCCCTGGGAGTGTTTGATGGGGGGACAGTGTAGAGGGAGCTTTACTCTGTATCTAACCCTGTGCTGTCCCTGTCCCTGGGAGTGTTTGATGGGGGGACAGTGTAGAGGAGAGCTTTACTCTGTATGTAACCCTGTGCTGTTCCTGTCCCTGGGAGTGTTTGATGGGGGGACAGTGTAGAGGGAGCTTTACTCTGCATCTAACCCCGCGCTGTCCCTGTCCCTGGGAGTGTTTGATGGGGGGACAGTGTAGAGGGAGCTTCACTATGTATCTAACCCCGTGCTGTCCCTGTCCCTGGGATGGGGGGACAGCGTAGAGGGAGCTTTACTCTGTATCTAACCCCGTGCTGTCCCTGTCCCTGGGAGTGTTTAACAGGGGGGACAGTGTAGAGGGAGCTTTACTCTGTATCTAACCCCGTGCTGTCCCTGTCCCTGGGAGTGTTTAACAGGGGTGACAGTGTAGAGGGAGCTTAACTCTGTATCTAACCCTGTGCTGTCCCTGTCCCTGGGAGTGTTTGATGGGGGGACCGTGTAGAGGGAGCTTTACTCTGTATCTAACCCCGTGCTGTCCTTGTGCCTGGGAGTGTTTAACAGGGGGGACAGTGTAGAGGGAGCTTTACTCTGTATCTAACCCTGTGCTGTCCCTGTCCCTGGGAGTGTTTGATGGGGGGACAGTGTAGAGGGAGCTTTACTCTGTATGTAACCCTGTGCTGTTCCTGTCCCTGGGAGTGTTTGATGGGGGGACAGTGTAGAGGGAGCTTTACTCTGTATCTAACCCCGTGCTGTCCCTGTCCCTGGGAGTGTTTGATGGGGGGACCGTGTAGAGGCAGCTTTACTCTGTATCTAACCCCGTGCTGTCCCTGTCCCTGGGATGGGGGGGACAGTGTAGAGGGAGCTTTACTCTGTATCTAACCCCGTGCTGTCCCTGTCCCTGGGAGTGTTTGATGGGGGGGATGGTGCAGAGGGAGCTTTACTCTGTATCTAACCCCGTGCTGTCCCTGTCCCTGTCAGTGTTTGATGGGGGGGGACAGTGTAGAGGGAGCTTTACTCTGTATCTAACCCCGTGCTGTCCCTGGGGAGTGTTTGATGGGGGGGACAGTGTAGAGGGAGCTTTACTCTGTATCTAACCCCGTGCTGTCCCTGGGAGTGTTTGATGGAGGGGACAGTGTAGAGGAGGCTTTACTCTGTATCTAACCCCGTGCTGTCCCTGTCCCTGGGAGTGTTTGATGGGGTGACCGTGTAGAGGGAGCTTTACTCTGTATCTAACCCCGTGCTGTCCCTGGGAGTGTTTGATGGGGGGACAGTGTAGAGGAAGCTTTACTCTGTATCTAACCGTGTGCTGTCCCTGTTCCTGGGAGTGTTTGATGGGGTGACCGTGTAGAGGGAGCTTTACTCTGTATCTAACCCCATGCTGTCCCTGTCCCTGGGAGTGTTTGATGGGGGGGGACAGTGTAGAGGAAGCTTTACTCTGTATCTAACCCCGTGCTGTCCCTGTCCCTGGGAGTGTTTGATGGGGGGGGACAGTGTAGAGGGAGCTTTACTCTGTATCTAACCCTGTGCTGTCCCTGGGGAAGGTTTGATGGGGGGGACAGTGTAGAGGGAGCTTTACTCTGTATCTAACCCCGTGCTGTCCCTGTTCCTGGGAGTGTTTGATGGGGGGACAGTGTAGAGAGAGCTTTACTCTGCATCTAACCCCGCGCTGTCCCTGTCCCTGGGAGTGTTTGATGGGGGGACAGTGTAGAGGGAGCTTCACTATGTATCTAACCCCGTGATGTCCCTGTCCCTGGGATGGGGGGACAGCGTAGAGGCAGCTTTACTCTGTATCTAACCCCGTGCTGTCCCTGTCCCTGGGAGTGTTTAACAGGGGGGACAGTGTAGAGGGAGCTTTACTCTGTATCTAACCCCGTGCTGTCCCTGTCTCTGGGATGGGGAGACAGTGTAGAGAGAGCTTAACTCTGTATCTAACCCTGTGCTGTCCCTGTCCCTGGGAGTGTTTGATGGGGGGACCGTGTAGAGGGAGCTTTACTCTGTATCTAACCCCGTGCTGTCCCTGTTCCTGGGAGTGTTTGACGGGGGGGATGGTGCAGAGGGAGCTTTACTCTGTATCTAACCCCGTGCTGTCCCTGTCCCTGGGAGTGTTTGATGGGGGGGACAGTGGAGAGGGAGCTTTACTCTGTATCTAACCCTGTGCTGTCCCTGTTCCTGGGAGTGTTTGACGGGGGGGATGGTGCAGAGGGAGCTTTACTCTGTATCTAACCCCGTGCTGTCCCTGTCCCTGGGAGTGTTTGATGGGGGGGACAGTGGAGAGGGAGCTTTACTCTGTATCTAACCCCGTGCTGTCCCTGTCCCTGGGAGTGTTTGATGGGGGGGACAGTGTAGAGAGAGCTTTACTCTGTATCTAACCCCGTGCTGACCCTGTCCCTGGGAGTGTTTGATGGGGGAACAGTGGAGAGGGAGCTTTACTCTGTATCTAACCCCGTTCTGTCCCTGTCCCTGTCCCTGGGAGTGTTTGATGGGGGAACAGTGTAGAGGGAGCTTTACTCTGTATCTAACCCCGTGCTGTCCCTGTCACTGGGATGGGGGGACAGTGTAGAGGAGGCTTTACTCTGCATCTAACCCCGTGCTGTCCCTGTCCCTGGGATGGGGGGACAGTGTAGAGGGAGCTTTACTCTGTATCTAACCCCGTGCTGTCCCTGTCCCTGGGAGTGTTTGATGGGGGGGACAGTGTAGAGGAAGCTTTACTCTGTATCTAACCCCGTGCTGTCCCTGGGGAGTGTTTGATGGGGGGGACAGTGTAGAGGAAGCTTTACTCTGTATCTAACCCCGTGCAGTCCCTGTCCCTGGGAGTGTTTGATGGGGGGGGGACAGTGTAGAGTGAGCTTTACTCTGTATCTAACCCCGTGCTGTCCCTGTCCCTGGGAGTGTTTGATGGGGGGAACAGTGTAGAGGGAGCTTCACTCTGTATCTAACCCCGTGCTGTCCCTGGCCCTGGGAGTGTTTGATGGGGCGGACAGTGTAGAGGAAGCTTTACTCTGTATCTAACCCCGTGCTGTCCCTGTCCCTGGGAGTGTTTGATGGGGGGGGACAGTGTAGAGAGAGCTTTACTCTGTATCTAAACCCGTGCTGTCCCTGTCCCTGGGAGTGTTTGATGGGGGGGGACAGGGTAGAGGGAGCTTTACTCTGTATCTAACCCGGTGCTGTCCCTGTCCCTGGGATGGGGGGACAGTGTAGAGTGAGCTTTACTCTGTATCTAACCCCGTGCTGTCCCTGTCCCTGGGAGTGTTTGATGGGGGGACAGTGTAGAGGGAGCTATACTCTGTATCTAACCCCGTGCTGTCCCTGTCCCTGGGAGTGTTTGATGGGGGGGACAGTGTAGAGTGAGCTTTACTCTGTATCTAACCCCGTGCTGTCCCTGTCCCTGTCCCTGGGATGGGGGGACAGTGTAGAGGGAGCTTTACTCTGTATCTAACCCCGTGCTGTCCCTGTCCCTGGGATGGGGGGACAGTGTAGAGGAAGCTTTACTCTGTATCTAACCCCGTGCTGTCCCTGGGGAGTGTTTGATGGGGGGGACAGTGTAGAGAAAGCTTTACTCTGTATCTAAACCCGTGCTGTCCCTGTCCCTGGGAGTGTTTGATGGGGGGGACAGTGTAGAGGAAGCTTTACTCTGTATCTAACCCCGTGCTGTCCCTGTCCCTGGGAGTGTTTGATGGGGGGACAGTGTAGAGGGAGCTTTACTCTGTATCTAACCCCGTGCTGTCCCTGTCCCTGGGAGTGTTTGATGGGGGGACAGTGTAGAGGGAGCTTTACTCTGTATCTAACCCTGTGCTGTCCCTGTCCCTGTCCCTGGGAGTGTTTGATGGGGGGGGGACAGTGTAGAGGAAGCGTTACTCTGTATCTAACCCTGTGCTGTCCCTGTCCCTGGGAGTGTTTGATGGGGGGACAGTGTAGAGGGAGCTTTACTCTGTATCTAACCCTGTGCTGTCCCTGTCCCTGGGAGTGTTTGATGGGGGGACAGTGTAGAGAGAGCTTTACTCTGTATGTAACCCTGTGCTGTTCCTGTCCCTGGGAGTGTTTGATGGGGGGACAGTGTAGAGGGAGCTTTACTCTGCATCTAACCCCGCGCTGTCCCTGTCCCTGGGAGTGTTTGATGGGGGGACAGTGTAGAGGGAGCTTCACTATGTATCTAACCCCGTGCTGTCCCTGTCCCTGGGATGGGGGGACAGCGTAGAGGGAGCTTTACTCTGTATCTAACCCCGTGCTGTCCCTGTCCCTGGGAGTGTTTAACAGGGGGGACAGTGTAGAGGGAGCTTTACTCTGTATCTAACCCCGTGCTGTCCCTGTCCCTGGGAGTGTTTAACAGGGGTGACAGTGTAGAGGGAGCTTTACTCTGTATCTAACCCCGTGCTGTCCCTGTCCCTGGGAGTGTTTGATGGGGGGACAGTGTAGAGAGAGCTTTACTCTGTATCTAACCCCGTGCTGACCCTGTCCCTGGGAGTGTTTGATGGGGGAACAGTGGAGAGGGAGCTTTACTCTGTATCTAACCCCGTTCTGTCCCTGTCCCTGTCCCTGGGAGTGTTTGATGGGGGGGACAGTGTAGAGGGAGCTTTACTCTGTATCTAACCCCGTGCTGTCCCTGTCACTGGGAGTGTTTGATGGGGGGACAGTGTAGAGGAGGCTTTACTCTGCATCTAACCCCGTGCTGTCCCTGTCCCTGGGATGGGGGGACAGTGTAGAGGGAGCTTTACTCTGTATCTAACCCCGTGCTGTCCCTGTCCCTGGGAGTGTTTGATGGGGGGGACAGTGTAGAGGTAGCTTTACTCTGTATCTAACCCCGTGCTGTCCCTGGGGAGTGTTTGATGGGGGGGACAGTGTAGAGGAAGCTTTTCTCTGTATCTAACCCCGTGCAGTCCCTGTCCCTGGGAGTGTTTGATGGGGGGGGGACAGTGTAGAGTGAGCTTTACTCTGTATCTAACCCCGTGCTGTCCCTGTCCCTGGGAGTGTTTGATGGGGGGGAACAGTGTAGAGGGAGCTTCACTCTGTATCTAACCCCGTGCTGTCCCTGGCCCTGGGAGTGTTTGATGGGGCGGACAGTGTAGAGGAAGCTTTACTCTGTATCTAACCCCGTGCTGTCCCTGTCCCTGGGAGTGTTTGATGGGGGGGGACAGTGTAGAGAGAGCTTTACTCTGTATCTAAACCCGTGCTGTCCCTGTCCCTGGGAGTGTTTGATGGGGGGGGACAGGGTAGAGGGAGCTTTACTCGGTATCTAACCCGGTGCTGTCCCTGTCCCTGGGATGGGGGGACAGTGTAGAGTGAGCTTTACTCTGTATCTAACCCCGTGCTGTCCCTGTCCCTGGGAGTGTTTGATGGGGGGACAGTGTAGAGGGAGCTTTACTCTGTATCTAACCCCGTGCTGTCCCTGTCCCTGGGAGTGTTTGATGGGGGGGACAGTGTAGAGTGAGCTTTACTCTGTATCTAACCCCGTGCTGTCCCTGTCCCTGTCCCTGGGATGGGGGGACAGTGTAGAGGGAGCTTTACTCTGTATCTAACCCCGTGCTGTCCCTGTCCCTGGGATGGGGGGACAGTGTAGAGGAAGCTTTACTCTGTATCTAACCCCGTGCTGTCCCTGGGGAGTGTTTGATGGGGGGGACAGTGTAGAGAAAGCTTTACTCTGTATCTAAACCCGTGCTGTCCCTGTCCCTGGGAGTGTTTGATGGGGGGGACAGTGTAGAGGAAGCTTTACTCTGTATCTAACCCCGTGCTGTCCCTGTCCCTGGGAGTGTTTGATGGGGGGACAGTGTAGAGGGAGCTTTACTCTGTATCTAACCCCGTGCTGTCCCTGGGAGTGTTTGATGGGGGGACAGTGTAGAGGGAGCTTTACTCTGTATCTAACCCCGTGCTGTCCCTGTCCCTGGGAGTGTTTGATGGGGGGAACAGTGTAGAGGAAGCTTTACTCTGTATCTAACCCCGTGCTGTCCCTGTCCCTGGGAGTGTTTGATGGGGGGGGACAGTGTAGAGGAAGCGTTACTCTGTATCTAACCCTGTGCTGTCCCTGTCCCTGGGAGTGTTTGATGGGGGGACAGTGTAGAGGGAGCTTTACTCTGTATCTAACCCTGTGCTGTCCCTGTCCCTGGGAGTGTTTGATGGGGACAGTGTAGAGGGAGCTTTACTCTGTATCTAACCCCGTGCTGTCCCTGTCCCTGGGAGTGTTTGATGGGGGGGACAGTGTAGAGGGAGCTTTACTCTGTATCTAACCCCGTGCTGTCCCTGTCCCTGTCCCTGGGAGTGTTTGATGGGGGGACAGTGTAGAGGAGAGCTTTACTCTGTATGTAACCCTGTGCTGTTCCTGTCCCTGGGAGTGTTTGATGGGGGGACAGTGTAGAGGGAGCTTTACTCTGCATCTAACCCCGCGCTGTCCCTGTCCCTGGGAGTGTTTGATGGGGGGACAGTGTAGAGGGAGCTTCACTATGTATCTAACCCCGTGCTGTCCCTGTCCCTGGGATGGGGGGACAGCGTAGAGGGAGCTTTACTCTGTATCTAACCCCGTGCTGTCCCTGTCCCTGGGAGTGTTTAACAGGGGGGACAGTGTAGAGGGAGCTTTACTCTGTATCTAACCCCGTGCTGTCCCTGTCCCTGGGAGTGTTTAACAGGGGTGACAGTGTAGAGGGAGCTTAACTCTGTATCTAACCCTGTGCTGTCCCTGTCCCTGGGAGTGTTTGATGGGGGGACCGTGTAGAGGGAGCTTTACTCTGTATCTAACCCCGTGCTGTCCTTGTGCCTGGGAGTGTTTAACAGGGGGGACAGTGTAGAGGGAGCTTTACTCTGTATCTAACCCTGTGCTGTCCCTGTCCCTGGGAGTGTTTGATGGGGGGACAGTGTAGAGGGAGCTTTACTCTGTATGTAACCCTGTGCTGTTCCTGTCCCTGGGAGTGTTTGATGGGGGGACAGTGTAGAGGGAGCTTTACTCTGTATCTAACCCCGTGCTGTCCCTGTCACTGGGATGAGGGGACAGTGTAGAGAGAGCTTTACTCTGTATCTAACCCCGTGCTGTCCCTGTCCCTGGGAGTGTTTGATGGGGGGACCGTGTAGAGGCAGCTTTACTCTGTATCTAACCCCGTGCTGTCCCTGTCCCTGGGATGGGGGGGACAGTGTAGAGGGAGCTTTACTCTGTATCTAACCCCGTGCTGTCCCTGTCCCTGGGAGTGTTTGATGGGGGGGATGGTGCAGAGGGAGCTTTACTCTGTATCTAACCCCGTGCTGTCCCTGTCCCTGTCAGTGTTTGATGGGGGGGGACAGTGTAGAGGGAGCTTTACTCTGTATCTAACCCCGTGCTGTCCCTGGGGAGTGTTTGATGGGGGGGACAGTGTAGAGGGAGCTTTACTCTGTATCTAACCCCGTGCTGTCCCTGGGAGTGTTTGATGGAGGGGACAGTGTAGAGGAGGCTTTACTCTGTATCTAACCCCGTGCTGTCCCTGTCCCTGGGAGTGTTTGATGGGGTGACCGTGTAGAGGGAGCTTTACTCTGTATCTAACCCCGTGCTGTCCCTGGGAGTGTTTGATGGGGGGACAGTGTAGAGGAAGCTTTACTCTGTATCTAACCGTGTGCTGTCCCTGTTCCTGGGAGTGTTTGATGGGGTGACCGTGTAGAGGGAGCTTTACTCTGTATCTAACCCCATGCTGTCCCTGTCCCTGGGAGTGTTTGATGGGGGGGGACAGTGTAGAGGAAGCTTTACTCTGTATCTAACCCCGTGCTGTCCCTGTCCCTGGGAGTGTTTGATGGGGGGGGACAGTGTAGAGGGAGCTTTACTCTGTATCTAACCCTGTGCTGTCCCTGGGGAAGGTTTGATGGGGGGGACAGTGTAGAGGGAGCTTTACTCTGTATCTAACCCCGTGCTGTCCCTGTTCCTGGGAGTGTTTGATGGGGGGGACAGTGTAGAGGGAGGTTTACTCCATATCTAACACCGTGCTGTCCCTGTCCCTGGGAGTGTTTGATGGGGGGGACAGTGTAGAGGGAGCTTTACTCTGTATCTAACCCCGTGCTGTCCCTGTACCTGGGAGTGTTTGATGGGGGGACAGTGTAGAGGGAGCTTTACTCTGTATCTAACTCCGTGCTGTCCCTGTCCCTGGGAGTGTTTGATGGGGGGGGACAGTGTAGAGGGAGGTTTACTCCATATCTAACCCCGTGCTGTCCCTGTCCCTGGGAGTGTTTGATGGGGGGGACAGTGTAGAGAGAGCTTTACTCCATATCTAACCCCGTGCTGTCCCTGTCCCTGGGAGTGTTTGATGGGGGGGACAGTGTAGAGGGAGCTTTACTCTGTATCTAACCCCGTGCTGTCCCTGTCCCTGGGAGTGTTTGATGGGGGGGACAGTGTAGAGGGAGGTTTACTCCATATCTAACCCCGTGCTGTCCCTGTCCCTGGAAGTGTTTGATGGGGGGACAGTGTAGAGAAAGCTTTACTCTGTATCTAACCCCGCTCTGTCCCTGTCCCTGGGAGTGTTTGATGGGGGGGACAGTGTAGAGGGGATTATGGAATGGATTGTGACCCAGAGTTAGTGATGATTGAACAGTCAATGTTCTCTTACGTTAACACCATTGAGAAAGTTGCCGATCGCCAGCAGGGTGGCTAAGATGCAATGGAAAGTCTTACAAGACGCAAGTTGCTCCATGGCCATCTTCAGGTTAAACAGAGGAAGGGCAATGTCCTGTTCAACAATACACAGTGACAGAGAAATACAGATACATCAACATTCACTGTAACACACCCTGATATACCCCACACCCCTCACTGTAACACACCCTGATATACCCCACACCCCTCACTGTAACACACCCTGATATACCCCACACCCCTCACTGTAACACACTCTGATATACCACACACCCCTCACTGTAACACACCCTGATATACCCCACACCCCTCACTGTAACACACCCTGATATACCCCACACCCCTCACTGTAACACACCCTGATATACCCCACACCCCTCACTGTAACACACCCTGATATACCCCACACCCCTCACTGTAACACACACTGATATACCCCACACCCCTCACTGTAACACACCCTGATATACCCCACACCCCTCACTGTAACACACTCTGATATACCCCACACTCCTCACTGTAACACACCCTGATATACCCAACACCCCTCACTGTAACACACACTGATATTCCCCACACCCCTCACTGTAACACACCCTGATATACCCCACACCCCTCACTGTAACACACACTGATATACCCCACACCCCTCACTGTAACACACCCTGATATACCACACACCCCTCACTGTAACACACCCTGATATACCCCACACCCCTCACTGTAACACACCCTGATATACCACACACCCCTCACTGTAACACACCCTGATATACCACACACCCCTCACTGTAACACTCTCTGATATACCCCACACCCCTCACTGTAACACACCCTGATATACCCCACACCCCTCACTGTAACACACCCTGATATACCCCACACCCCTCACTGTAACACACCCTGATATACCCCACATCCCTCACTGTAACACACCCTGATATACCCCACACCCCTCACTGTAACACACCCTGATATACCCCACACCCCTCACTGTAACACACCCTGATATACTCCACACCCCTCACTGTAACACACCCTGATATACCCCACACCCCTCACTGTAACACACTCTGATATACCCCACACCCCTCACTGTAACACACCCTGATATACCCCACACCCCTCACTGTAACACACCCTGATATACTCCACACCCCTCACTGTAACACACCCTGATATACCCCACACCCCTCACTGTAACACACCCTGATATACCCCACACCCCTCACTGTAACACACCCTGATATACCCCACACCCCTCACTGTAACACTCTCTGATATACCCCACACCCCTCACTGTAACACACCCTGATATACCCCACACCCCTCACTGTAACACACCCTGATATACCCCACACCCCTCACTGTAACACACCCTGATATACCCCACACCCCTCACTGTAGCACTCTCTGATATACCCCACACCCCTCACTGTAACACACCCTGATATACCCCACACCCCTCACTGTAACACACCCTGATATACCCCACACCCCTCACTGTAACACTCTCTGATATACCCCACACCCCTCACTGTAACACTCTCTGATATACCCCACACCCCTCACTGTAACACACTCTGATATACCCCACACCCCTCACTGTAACACACCCTGATATACCCCACACCCCTCACTGTAACACACCCTGATATACCCCACACCCCTCACTGTAACACACCCTGATATACCCCACACCCCTCACTGTAACACTCTCTGATATACCCCACACCCCTCACTGTAACACTCTCTGATATACCCCACACCCCTCACTGTAACACTCTCTGATATACCCCACACCCCTCACTGTAACGCACCCTGATATACCCCACACCCCTCACTGTAACACTCTCTGATATACCCCACACCCCTCACTGTAACACACCCTGATATACCCCACACCCCTCACTGTAACGCACCCTGATATACCCCACACCCCTCACTGTAACACTCTCTGATATACCCCACACCCCTCACTGTAACACACCCTGATATACCCCACACCCCTCACTGTAACACTCTCTGATATACCCCACACCCCTCACTGTAACACTCTCTGATATACCCCACACCCCTCACTGTAACGCACCCTGATATACCCCACACCCCTCACTGTAACACACCCTGATATACCCCACACCCCTCACTGTAACACTCTCTGATATACCCCACACCCCTCACTGTAACACTCTCTGATATACCCCACACCCCTCACTGTAACGCACCCTGATATACCCCACACCCCTCACTGTAACACTCTCTGATATACCCCACACCCCTCACTGTAACGCACCCTGATATACCCCACACCCCTCACTGTAACACACCCTGATATACCCCACACCCCTCACTGTAACACTCTCTTGATATACCCCACACCCCTCACTGTAACACTCTCTGATATACCCCACACCCCTCACTGTAACACACCCTGATATACCCCACACCCCTCACTGTAACACACTCTGATATACCCCACACCCCTCACTGTAACACACCCTGATATACCCCACACCCCTCACTGTAACACACCCTGATATACCCCACACCCCTCACTGTAACACTCTCTGATATACCCCACACCCCTCACTGTAACACTCTCCGAGATTCCCCCTCACCTTTTCCCGGGCCTCATACTCTGAAATGAAGGCCCAGAGGTGTAACCTTGCCTGGAGCTCGCAGACAGAGGCCAGTGTGAGCAAGAACTGCTCTGCGCTGCCCAACCTCAGGCCTGTGTTGGCCTGCTGCGCCTCCCGGATTTTCACCAGCTCTTCGTCTGTGGGGACCATGGTCAGGAGTCTCTGTGAAGGGAGGGAAGGAATGAGCGGCCAGTTACTGGCTGGAACGTTGTGGGGCCCGATAAGTTCTGACTGCTCTGGTGGCTTTACCAGCTCCCCTCGGGTCACCTTCCCGATCCCGCTGCGGGATTCCCCTGCCCTTCAATGCTACAGCTGGGGTGCACAGGCCTCTGTCTGTGACCCACCTCTGGAAGGGCAGTGTGACCTTCTCTCACACTGTCTCACTCCCTCAGACACACACAGACACAGTCCCTCTCTCACACACACACACACTGTCCCTCTCTCTCTCACACACACTGTCCCTCTCTCTCTCACTCACACACACTGTCCCTCTCTCTCTCACTCACACACACTGTCCCTCTCTCTCTCACACACACACACTGTCCCTCTCTCTCTCACACACACACACTGTCCCTCTCTCTCTCACACACACACACTGTCCCTCTCTCTCTCACACACACACACTGTCCCTCTCTCTCTCACACACACACTGTCCCTCTCTCACACACACACTGTCCCTCTCTCTCTCTCACACACACACACTGTCCCTCTCTCTCTCACACACACACACTGTCCCTCTCTCTCTCACACACACACACTGTCCCTCTCTCTCTCACACACACACACTGTCCCTCTCTCACACACAGACACACTGTGATTCTCTCTCTCACACACACACACAGACACACAAAGTCTCTCTCTCTCTCACACACACACTGTCCCTCTCTCCCTCTCTCTCACACACACTGTCCCTCTCTCTCTCTCACACACACACACTGTCCCTCTCTCCCTCTCTCTCACACACACTGTCCCTCTCTCTCTCTCACACACACACACTGTCCCTCTCTCTCTCTCACACACACACTGTCCCTCTCTCTCTCACACACACACACTGTCCCTCTCTCTCACACACACACACACACTGTCCCTCTCTCTCTCACACACACACACTGTCCCTCTCTCTCTCCCACACACACACACGCTGTCCCTCTCTCTCTCTCTCACACACACTGTCCCTCTCTCTCTCACACACACACTGTCCCTCTCTCTCTCTCTGACACACACACACTCTCTTTCTCTCTCTCTCACACACACACACACATACTGTCCCTCTCTCTCTCTCTCACACACACTGTCCCTCTCTCTCTCTCACACACACACACTGTCCCTCTCTCTCTCACACACACACACACTGTCCCTCTCTCTCTCACACACACACACACTGTCCCTCTCTCTCTCTCACACACACACTGTCCCTCTCTCTCTCACACACACACAGTCCCTCTCCCTCACACACACACACACTGTCCCTCTCTCTCTCTCACACACGCACTGTCCCTCTCTCTCTCTCACACACACACTGTCCCTCTCTCACACACACACACTGTCCCTCTCTCACACACACACACTGTCCCTCTCCCTCACACACACACACACTGTCCCTCTCTCTCTCTCACACACACACTGTCCCTCTCTCTCACACACACACACACTGTCCCTCTCTCTCACACACACACACACTGTCCCTCTCTCTCTCACACACACACACACTGTCCCTCTCTCTCTCACACACACACACACTGTCCCTCTCTCT
>NC_092774.1:1152581-1209163 GCF_047496795.1 Chiloscyllium punctatum | reverse complement strand
GAGGGAGAGGGGGGTCACGTGTGGGGGGGCAAAGAGAGGGGGTCACGTGGGGGTGGAGAGAGGGGGTCACGTGGGTGGGGGGCAAAGAGGGGGTCACGTGGGGAGGAGTGAGGGGGTCACGTGGGTGGGGGGAAGAGAGGGGGTCACGTGGGTGGGGGGAAGAGAGGGGGTCACGTGGGTGGGGGGAAGAGAGGGGGTCACGTGGGTGGGGGGAAGAGAGGGGGTCACGTGGGTGGGGGGAAGAGAGGGGGTCACGTGGGTGGGGGGGAAGAGAGGGGGTCACGTGGGGGGGAGAGAGGGGGTCACGTGGGGGGGAGAGAGGGGGTCACGTGGGGGGGAGAGAGGGGGTCACGTGGGTGGGGGGCGGAGAGAGGGGGTCACGTGGGTGGGGGGTGGAGAGAGGGGGTCACGTGGGTGGGGGGCGGAGAGGGGGTCACGTGGGTGGGGGAAGAGAGGGGGTCACGTGGGTGGGGGGGGAAGAGAGGGGGTCACGTGGGTGGGGGGGAAGAGAGGGGGTCACGTGGGTGGGGGGCGGAGAGAGGGGGTCACGTGGGGGGAAATAGGGGGTCGCGTGGGTGGGGGGAAGAGAGGGGGTCACGTGGGTGGGAGAGAGGGGGTCACGTGGGTGGGGGGGAAGAGAGGGGGTCACGTGGGTGGGGGGGGAAGAGAGGGGGTCACGTGGGTGGGGGGGAAGAGAGGGGGTCACGTGGGTGGGGGGCGGAGAGAGGGGGTCACGTGGGGGGAAATAGGGGGTCGCGTGGGTGGGGGGAAGAGAGGGGGTCACGTGGGTGGGAGAGAGGGGGTCACGTGGGTGGGAGAGAGGGGGTCACGTGGGTGGGGGGGGAAGAGAGGGGGTCACGTGGGTGGGGGGGAAGAGAGGGGGTCACGTGGGTGGGGGGGAAGAGAGGGGGTCACGTGGGTGGGGGGGAAGAGAGGGGGTCACATGGGGGGGAGTAAATGGGGTGTCGGGGAGAGGGGTCAAGGAGGGAGTTGTCCACGGGGAGAAGGGTCAAGGGGGAAGAGATGTCAAGGGGGAGAGGTCAGCGGTCTAGAGGAGAGATGTCAAGGGGCACAGGGGTCAAGGGGAGAGAGACGTCAAGGGGAGAAGGGTCAAGGGGGGAGAGAGCGGTCAGAGGTGTAGGGGAGGGAGAGGGGTCAAGGAGGGTGAAGGGAACAGAGAGGTCAGAGGTCTAGGGAGAGACGTCAAGGAGGGAGAGGGGTCAAGGGGAGAGACAGGTCAGGGGTCAAGGGGAGAGAGGGGTCAGGGAGGAGAGGATTCAAGGAGGGAGAGAGGTCAGGGGTTAAGGGGAGAGACGTCAAGAGGAGAGCGCCGTCAAGGAGAGCGAGGGGTCAAGGGGAGAGAGGTCAGGGGTCCAGGGGAGAGCGGTCAAGGAGGGAAAGGGGAGAGCAGTCAAAGGAGAGGGGTCGAGGGCAGAGAGGGGTCAAGGGGAGAGGTCAAAGAGAGGGGAGTCAAGGGGAGGCAGGGCGAGACGGGTCACAGGGAGTGGGGGAGATGAGAGCGTTCAAGGGGGGAGAGCGTTCAAGGGGGGAGAGCGTTCAAGGGGGGAGAGCGTTCAAGGGGGGAGAGCGTTCAAGGGAGGAGAGGGGTCAAGGGAGGAGAGGGGTCAAGGGAGGAGAGGGGTCAAGGGGGGGAGAGGGGTCAAGGGGGGAGAGGGGTCAAGGGGGGAGAGGGGTCAAGGGGGATTCAAAAGCGGACACAGGAGGTCGTGGGGGAGGGTCAGGGACAAGGGAATCCGCCTTTGAGTCAGCCCTCAGCACCCGAGGGGAGGAAGGGAGAGAGGGGGGTGAGAAGGGTGTGGATGCAGAACGGGAGGAGGTTGAGAAAGGATGGGGGAGGGGGAGGAGGAGGAGGATTCCAGGGGGATAAGGTGGTGGGGGGGGTGTGGGGAGAGGGAAAGATGATGAGAGAGGCGGAGGATGAGGGGAGGGAGAAAAGGGCGACGAGGGAGCTCAGTCCTGGTCGAAATGAGAGATCTTCTATTGAGGACGGAGAGCCGGTGACGGAGAGTTCCTCTGTCTCTGTCTGTCTGTCTCTCTCTCTCTCTCTCTGAAATATATCGACGTCTCTTGCCCTCCTCAACAATCAGTGGAATTTCTCTCTCTCTCTCTCTCTCTCTCTGTGTGTCTCTCCAGCAAATGCTTCAGTCTTGCTTTCCCCCTCCCCGCCCTCCGGCCCAACCAGCCGTGAGGTTTCCAGCCTCCCTTTTCCTGTCGTCGTTGGCAGCCCTCCTTCCAGATTTGGGCTGACCCTCCCGTCCACTGATAAGGACGCTCGTGCCGTCGGGCAAGTGCGACTTGGCACAGCTTTTATTTCATCTCTCTCTCTCTCTCTCTCTCTCTCTCTCTTCCCCCCCCCCCCCCCCCCCCCCCCCTCACTTCCTTTTTCTCTCTCACTCCCTCCCAGTGCCCACTGGTAAGTGAATGATTAGGGAAGAGGGTATGGGAGAGAGTGAGAGAGACGGGGAGAGAAACCATAGAGGGGAGAGAGAGAGAGAGAAAGAAAAAGAGAGCAAATCAGGGGGAGAGAAAGCAGAGAGAGAGTGTGAGGAGAGACAAGAGAGCGAGAGATTGGAATGAAATGAGAGGGATGAGGAGCAAGTTAGAAACAGAGGGGAGAGAAAGAGATGGGGAGAAAGTGAGACAACGAGGGAGGCAATGGGTTGGATGTGTTGCAGGACTATGCGACTGCGACCCCCCCCCTCACCCCTCCGCTGCGGGGCGAGGTCTTGCAACTGAGCTCCTCCGTGTGAGATAAGGGGATAAGCAAACAGAGTAATTACATATCATTAACTGGTAATGAGCTCCGATTACATCTGAATGACATCTCTCCGACCTCCAGCCCGATAACGAGCCAGCAGGCAAGGGACATCGGAGGCTGGAGGTCAGAAACCTATATATAAAAAACAAGGGATCGCTGAGAAAACTCAGCGGGGCTGGCTGCTTCTGGGGAGGGAAAGCAGAGTTTCGGGCCCAGTGACTCTTCCACAGCACCATCTCGGCGTTTGGACTGTTGGCTGTGGCCCTGGAGGACTGTGGGAGAAGGGAGAGGACGCGTACGCAGATGAGACTGGACCCTATCGGTCTTCTGTCTCTCGATGTGTGCCGAGGGGAGATCAGTGGCCAGGTTGGACTAAGCCTATCTTCCAGCCCCTGGCGGTAAAGTATTCCACAGATTTCACCCCCCCACCCCCCACCCCCACCCCCCCCACCCCCCCCCCCCCCCCCCCCCCCCCTTGGCGACAGAAGAAATTCCTCCCCATTCCCTGTCTTCAATGGGTGACCCCCTTCACTCTGAGATGATGCACCTCCCTCCCACCCCGGTTCTGGACTCCCACATAAGAGGGGAACAACCTCTCCGCATCTCCCCCCGTCTGTCCCGCACCTCTCCCCTTTGTTTCAGTGACATCCCCCCCCCATTCTTTGAAACTCTCAATGAGGACAGACTCAGTTAACCCAATCTCTCCTCACAATTACAGTCTTGCCATCCTCGGTATCAGCTTTAGTGATCATCCGCTACGCTCCCTCTAATTGCGGGGGTATATCCTCCCTTGAGGCTGGGAGACCGGAGCTGCGCACAGTACTCCAGGGTGTGGTCTCGCCAAGGCCCCTCTATAACTGCAGTAAAAGCAGGCCTACTCCTGAACTCTCGCAAAGGCGGCCAATTTGCCCTTGTCACCGCCTGGCTGGAGTGGTGTGCAAGGACCCCCAGATCCCTGTGTGCACCCGCACGTTCTGGTGTGAGACCATCTGTTCTCACAGTGAGGTGTATAACGAACCTGCACCTCGCACCCTCCATAATCCCACCCAGTGTTCGGGTCATCAGCAAATTTGGAAAAGTCGCGCTGGGTTCTCTCCTCTGGGACACGTACAAAAAGCTGGGGCCCCAAGCTTGGACCCTTGTCCTATCCGACTCGCCATTGCCTCTAGGGAAGCACAGTGGCCCAGTGGTTAGCACCGCTACCTCCCGGCACCAGGCACCCGGGTTCGATTCCGGCCTCGGGCAATTGTCTGTGTGGAGTTTGCACGTTCTCTCTGCGTGGGCTTCCTCCCACAATCCAAAAAGATGTGCAGGGTAGGATGGATTGGTCAGAGTGCTAAATTGCCCATGGTGTTAGGCGCATTAGTCAGGGGTAAATATAGGGTAGGGGGAAATGGGTCTGGGTGGGTTACTCTTTGGAGGGTCGGTGTGGACTGGTTGGGCTGGAGGGCCTGTTTCCACACTTGAGGGAATCTAATCTCCTGCTCAGAAACACAACCCATTTATCGCCACTCTGTTTCCTGTCTGTCAGCAAATTCCCCCATTCCCATGTGCTTCAATTTTACCCACAACCCACATCTCGAAATCTTGCTACAGAGATTCCTGGACGTGTCCAGCCACTCTACCTTTCATCAAAGACACCTCAGAAATGACTGCCAGACCATTCAGAACTCTTGGCATCATAGTAGCTCACAAACCCACCAAAACAACAACACCTGAACTTGGAGGACCCCATACAGACAACAAGCAAAACTAATGTCATTTATGAAATACTGTGCAAGAACTGGAACAAACACTACATTGGACAAACAGGCAGAAAACTAGCGACCAGGATACATGAACACCAACACCACAAAAAGACGTGACCCTCTCTCACTGGTATCTTTACATGCAGATGAGGAAGGTCACCATTTTGACTGGGACAACACATCCATCCCGGAACAAGCCAAACAGAGACACGCATGAGAATTCCTAGAAGTGTGGCATTCCAACCAGAACTCTACCAACAAAAAGCATTGACTTGGATCCCATTTGCCACCCCCTGAGGAAAAAAAGAGCAGGAAATGGCGTCGCCAACCCAAGGCAACCTAAACACATCAATAGAAAGAGGGCCATACCACCAGTGCTTCATCCAGGGGCTCACTGATGACATTACCTAGTATGGTGACGAAACGTCTGAAAACGAACCTTCCAGCTCAGTGAGCATGCACCCAATATCTCCAGCGCATTCCAACCGGAACTCTTATCAAATCCAAATGTACTGGATCTCCCTTCTCTAACCTCCTTGTTCCATTGTCCAGTGACTCCAGTTGGTTTGTTAAACACCGTTTACCTTTCGGAGACCCCTGCTGGCTTTCTCTCATGTCCTGTCCTCACCTCTGTCACGATCGAATCTAGGATTGTCTCCACATCTGAGGCTGCGATAGCTCAAGTCTGCCGTCTGTTTCCTCCTTCCCGTTTTCAAACGGCTAAGAGTGGCATTCGCCCGCCTCCAATCTGCCTGAACAAAGCCCTACGGTCTCTCGGATTTTGGAAGGGGACCACCAACACATCCAATATTTCCAGCGCCACTTCCTTTCGTACTCTGGGGTGGAGATGATCAGGCCCCGAGGATTTATCAGCCTCTAACCCCAGTTAAGTTTCACCAGCACCTTTCTCCAACTGAGACCGGTTTCCTTCCATTTCCGCCCGCGGTTCCCGAACATTCCCGGGAGGTTATTTGTGAAGACAGAGCCCGAGGATGTGGTTCAATTCTGCCATCGTTTCTTTGCCCTCGTTATAATTTCCCCCTTTCTGGCTGTTCTTTTCCCCCTTCCCACATCCATGGAAGCTTTCACAATCAGTTTTTAAGTTAAAAGAGTCATACAGCACGAAAACTGACCCTTCGGTCCAACCAGGCTCTGCCGACCCTAATCCCAAATTGAACTAGTCCCCGACCTATCTGCACTTGGCCCATATCCCTCCAAACCTTTCCTATTCATGTACTTACTCAAATGTCTAATTGACATTATGATTGTACCCACATCTACCACTTCCTCAGAATGTGGACCAGCCCCTCTATAAAAATATTGTCCCTCGTGTCTTTTAAAAATCTCTCTCTGCTATCACCTTAAAAATGTTCTTGAAATCCCCCCCCACCCTAGGGAAAAGACACCTGCCACTCACCTTATCTATACCCCTCATAACGTTATAAACCTCTATAAGGTCGCCCCTTAACTGCGTCATGTTGTTTCAGTTAAGAAAGTCCCAACCTATCCAGCCTCTCCTTATAACCCAAACCCTCCATTCCTCCCAGCATCATGGTAAATCTCCTCTGAACCCATGTTGGTTGCAAGTTTGCTCTCATACCCCCTGGATCAATCGTTTTGACCTCCTTTTGCAGAATTCTAAAATGCTCCCAGTCCTCAGGTTAGCTGCTGCTTCTGGAAACTTTACATGTCTCCTCTTTATCCAATACCAGCCCAAATTTACTTTGTAAGCCATGGTGGAGCCACCTTTCAGCTTGCGTTTGTACACCAGTCCGGAGTGAATCAGTGTTGAAAACCATGCACACGTTCCTCAAATGTTAGCCATTACCTGTCCACTTAGTAAGGTTCCCCAATCAATCATTGCCAACTCACACCCTTGTACTCTCCTATATTTAGATTCAGGACTTTGGTCGTAGAGTCATACAGCACAGAAATAGACCCTTTGGACCGACCAGTCCATGCCGAACATGGTCTCAAACGAAGCTCATCCCAACTGCCTGCTCCTGGCCCATACCCTTCCCTGTTCATGCACTTATCCAAATGTCTTTTAAGCGTACCCACATCCACCACTTCCTCGTTCCACATACAAACCACTGTGTGAGGGAAAATTGCCCCTCATCTATTTTAAAATCTCTCTTCCCCTCACCTTAATAATGTGCCCCGTGGTCTTGAAATCCCCTACCCTAGGGGAAAGACAGCTCCCATTCACCTTATGTAGGCCCCTCATGATTGTCTCAACCTCTATAAGGTCGCTCCTCACCCTCCTGCACTCCAGTCTCCCCCTGTAACACAAACCCTCCATTTCTGACAGCATCCTGGTAAATCTCTTCTGAACCCTTAATAAAATCCTTCCTGTAACAGGGGGACCGGAACTGGACACGGTACTCCAGACGAAGCCTCACCAACGTCCTGTACAACCCCAACATGACGTCCCCAACCCCCTGTACTCAAAGGTCTGAGCGATGAAGGCTACGGTGCTAAACGCCTTCTTAACCACGCTGTCGACTTGTGATGCAGACTTCAAATAATGATGTACCTGAACTCCTAGGTCTCTCTGTTCTATAACAATACTTTAGGCCCTACTTATAATTACTTTTTTATTCATTTGTGGGACTTTGTCACTGGGCCCAGCGTTGATTGCCTGTCCCTATTTGCCCCTTGAGAAGGTGGGCGTGAGCTGCCTCTTTGAATCGCTGCAGTCCCCTTGCTGTGGGATGCCTCACACTGCCGGTAGGGAGGGAATTCCAGGAGTTTGACCCCAACGACTGTGAAGGGACAGCGGAAATATTTCCAGGTCAGGGTGGTGAGTGGCTTGGAGGGGAACTTGCAGGGGGCTGGTATTCCTAAGTACCTTTGTCCCTCCAGCTGGAAGTGGTCGTGGGTTTGGAAGGTGCTGTCTGAGGATCTTGGGTGGATTTCTGCAGTGCATCTTGTAGATAGTACACACTGCTGCTCCTGAGCGCCGGTGGTGGAGGGATTGAATGTTTGTAGATGTGGTGCCAATCAAGCGGGTTGCTTTGCCCTGGATGGTGTCAAGCTTCTTGAGTGTCGTTGGAGCTGCACACCCATCCAGGCAAGTGGGGAGCATTCCATCACACTTGTGCCTTGTAGATGGTGGATAGACTTCCATCTGTCCCTCTTTAGCCCCCATTGACCCAACTGATCAAGATTCTTTGCAATGAGTGGGTTTTGAGAAGATTTGTAGCTCAGGTTGAGGTTCTGGATGTAGGTTTGCTCGCTGAGCTGGAAGGTTCATTTCCAGACGTTTCGTCACTCTACTGGGTCACATCATCAGTGAGACTCTGGATAAAGCACCTGTGGTATGGCCCACTTTTCTGTTTACGAACTCGTATCAACAAACACATCGATTCGGATTTACCACCCCCTAAGAAAAAGAACAGGAAATGACGTCACCGCAGGAAATGGCATCACCAACCCAAGGAAACCTAAACCCATAAATAGCAGGTACTGATGATGTTGCCCAGTATGGTGACGAAACGTCTGAAAAGCGAAACCTTCCAGCTCAGCGAGCAAACCTACATCCATTCTTTGTAATCTTAGCTAACCTTCCACTTCACCACCAACCATATTCTCATCTATTCACCTTCAGGATGGTCACGAAAAGCGTGCTCATATCAAATTCCCGCGCCTGTCCCATATCCTTCAATGTTATGACCTTTGAAGAGCTCGTCTGAGTATTTTGTAAGGTTTCCGGCCTCCCCGAATCCAGATTCCCACCACCCGCTGAGCGAAGGAAGGTTTTTCTCCCCAAAGCCCCTCGGACTCCCCTGCCCCTTACTATACCCTCTCGTGACTGACTCCTCAACCCAGGGGAAACAGCTGTTGTCGATCCCCCATGGCCGTAACTTCTCATAACCTCAATCGTGTGACCCCTCTCAATCTTCCCTGCTCCAAAGAAGTCCAAGCCCATCCAGTCTCTGTCTGTCTGTTGCTATCTCATCTCTCCCTCAATTCTGTCACTTAGTGTCTCTTTCTCTCTCTCTCTCTCTCCCTCCTCCCTCTCTGTCTCTGTCTTTCTTTGTTTCTCTCTGTCGGGGTCTCTCACTCTGTTTCTCTCTCTCTCTCTGTTTCTCTCTGTCTCTGTCTCTATCTCAGTCTGTCTGTCTCTCTTTCACTCGCTCACTCATTGTTCCCATGGATATTGCCCATGACGGCAGGAGCTTCGAACTGATAAACATCGGAAGGATCGGTCTGACAGTGCTTCAGCATTATCTGAATTCCTGCGTCCCTCAGTGACATGGACACTCTGAAGATGAAGCTCTCATCTCTAAGTCTGTCAATCTCTCCCATCAGATACTGGATTCTCCCCTCCCCCTGCCCCCTTGCCTGATCCCAGAATAATTACTTCCTGCATTTTGCAAACCCAACCCTTCCCTTGTTTATTGAGGCTTGGTAGTTTGCCTGTAATTATCCTCGGCTTTGTGCAGTGAGGCGCGAGAGATCAGAGAGGGAACACACTGCGTGAGCCAAATGCTCTACATCTCTCCTTGGTCTTGTGGGGGATAGCTGGCCCCCGGGTTCAGCGGGTAATAGGGAACGTAGGCCATTATTCCGAAGGGAATGGGGCGTAAAAGTGGGGGAAGTTTGCGCTGGAATTGCGTGAACGGTTCTGGGGCCACGTATCTAGTCGGGGACAGACCGACACGGGAGGCAGTTCGAAGAAAATTCCCCCTGGCCAATCCTGGGGATGGAGGGAGTGCTTTACGAGGAGTGGGGGGAGTCGGTCAGGCCTGTACTCGGGGGTTTACAAGGTTTGACCCCCTTGTGTGGGACAGTCCAGGACCAGAGTTGGGGGAGGCATCATCTCAGAGTGAGGGGTCGCCCATTGAAGACAGAGGGGGGATGAATTTCTTCTCTCTCCGAGGGAGGGGAGGGTGTGAATCTGTGGAATACTTTACTGCAAGGGGCTGTCAGGGCCGGGGCACTGAGGGTATTTGAGGCTGAGACAGAGAGAGAGATTTAACCAGGAAGGGGAATGGAGGGATGGGGCATTGAGGGTATTCAAGGCTGAGACAGAGAGAGAGAGATTTAACCAGGAAGGGGAATGGAGGGCTGGGGCATTGAGGGTATTCAAGGCTGAGACAGAGAGAGAGATTTAACCAGGAAGGGGAATGGAGGGCTGGGGCATTGAGGGTATTCAAGGCTGAGACAGAGAGAGATTTAACCAGGAAGGGGAATAGAGGGCTGGGGCATTGAGGGTATTCAAGGCTGAGACAGAGAGAGAGATTTAACCAGGAAGGGGAATGGAGGGCCGGGGCATTGAGGGTATTCAAGGCTGAGACAGAGAGAGAGATTTAACCAGGAAGGGGAATGGAGGGCTGGGGCATTGAGGGTATTCAAGGCTGAGACAGAGAGAGAGATTTAACCAGGAAGGGGAATGGAGGGCAGGGGCATTGAGGGTATTCAAGGCTGAGACAGTCAGGAAGGGATTTGAGGGGAACGGGGCAGGATAGTGAGAGTGGCGGATCATCAGATCAGCTCATCGAGTGGAAGGCCTGAAATGATTCTGGACAATTTTCATTTAAATTGCCCCCTTGTACCACTGCAGTCCACGTGCTGTGGGGTAGACCCACGATGCCCCTCAGGGAGGGGGAAACCCCAGGAGGGAACGGCCGACAGATTCCGGGACGGAGAGTAGATTGGGGAGGGAGGGGTGGTGTTCCCCGTGTATTTGCTGCCCCCTTCTAGATGGTTGTGTGTGTGTTGGGGGGTGGGGGGGGGGGGGTGAGGTTCTAAAGTGGGTCTTGTAGACGGTACACACTGCTGCGACTGAGTGTGTGGGGGGGGGGGTGGTGGGGGATGCGGTGGAGGGGGGGGCTTTTTGGGTGTGGGGCCAATCGAGCGACCATTCCCCAACCCTGCCTTGGTGATTTACTCCTGCCTTAGAAATACTGAGAATTAGTCTTTATTGTCACCTGAACGGAAGTACAGGAGTGCAGTGAGAAGTTTTCAAAGGTGCCACCCATGGGTTCAGAAACATAAGGACAAGGTACAAAAATTAAGCAGCAAAGTTAATACAAAAAATTCTGCGGTGTTTAAGTTGAAAAAGAAATTAAGAAAGAATCAAACCGTGTTGAAACAGACCATTCAGCCCGACAGATCCACACTGACCCTCCGTAGAGTAACCCATTCAGACCCGTTTCCCCCTACCTCATTTACCCCTGGCAAATGCTGAAAAATGTGTTGCTGGAAAAGCACAGCAGGTCAGGCAGCATCAAAGGAGCAGGAGAATCAACGTTTCAGGCATGAGCCCTTCAGGACGAATGCACCTAACCCACACATCCCTGGGCACTATGGGTAATTTAGCACGGCCAATCCACCCTAACCTACTCATCCCTAGGCACTATGGGTAATTTCGCACGGCCAATCCACCCTAACCTGCACATCCCTGGGCACTATGGGTAATTTAGCACGGTCAATCAACCCTTACCTACTCATCCCTAGGCACTATGGGTAATTTAGCACGGCCAATCCACCCTAACCTGCACATCCCTGGGCACTATGGGTAATTTAGCACGGTCAATCCACCCTAACCCGCACATCCCTGGGCACTATGGGTAATTTAGCATAGCCAATCCCCCCTAACCTGCACATCCCTGGACACTATGGGTAATTTAGCACAGCCAATCCACCCTAACCTACACATCCCTGGGCACTATGGGTAATTTAGCATGGTCAATCCACCCTAACCTGCACATCCCTGGACACTATGGGTAATTTAGCACGGCCAATCCATCCTAACCCGCACATCCCTGGGCACTATGGGTAATTTAGCACGGTCAATCCACCCTAACCTACACATCCCTGGGCACTATGGGTAATTTAGCACGGTCAATCCACCCTAACCTGCACATCCCTGGGCACTATGGGTAATTTAGCACGGTCAATCCACCCTAACCCGCACATCCCTAGGCACTATGGGTAATTTAGCACGGCCAATCCACCCTAACCTGCACATCCCTGGGCACTATGGGTAATTTAGCACGGTCAATCAACCCTTACCTACTCATCCCTGGGCACTATGGGTAATTTAGCACGGCCAATCCACCCTAACCTGCACATCCCTGGGCACTATGGGTAATTTAGCATGGTCAATCCACCCTAACCCGCACATCCCTGGGCACTATGGGTAATTTAGCATGGCCAATCCCCCCTAACCTGCACATCCCTGGACACTATGGTTAATTTAGCATGGCCAATCCACCCTAACCTACACATCCCTGGGCACTATGGGTAATTTAGCATGGTCAATCCACCCTAACCTGCACATCCCTGGACACTATGGGTAATTTAGCACGGCCAATCCACCCTAACCCGCACATCCCTGGGCACTATGGGTAATTTAGCACGGTCAATCCACCCTAACCTGCACATCCCTGGGACACTATGGGTAATTTGGCACGGCCAATCCACCCTAACCTACACATCCCTGGGCACTATGGGTAATTTAGCACGGTCAATCCACCCTAACCCGCACATCCCTGGACACTATGGGTAATTTAGCACGGTCAATCCACCCTAACCTACACATCCCTGGGCACTATGGGTAATTTAGCACGGTCAATCCACCCTAACCTGCACATCCCTGGGACACTATGGGTAATTTGGCATGGCCAATCCACCCTAACCTACACATCCCTGGGCACTATGGGTAATTTAGCACGGTCAATCCACCCTAACCCGCACATCCCTGGGCACTATGGGTAATTTAGCACGGCCAATCCACCCTAACTTGCACATCCCTGGGCACTATGGGTAATTTAGCATGGCCAATCCACCCGAACCTACACATCTTTGGATTGTGGGAGGAAACCTGAGCACCCTGAGAAACCCACACAGACACAGGAAGGGGAGAGAACATGCAAACTCCACACGTACAGTTGCCCCAAGAGTAGAATCGAACCTGGGTCCCTGGTGCCATGAGGCCGCAGTACTAACCACTGAGCCACTGTGTCAGCCCTCAAGGTTCAGCCATTGCAGTCTTTCTGTGTGTGTTTGGCCACACTGGCACCACACTTCCTGCACTTCACACTTGACCTCCTCCACTTTGGTGCACTTTTCCCGCGGGCGCTGACTCCGTCTCCCCTGCTCTTGTCATCACTGCAGACGTTGGGGGAACCCTCCAACGCTGCTTATCGGGACCTCATTGACCTGTCCCGGGTCAGGTCCCCTCCATCCTCCCTGTCTCTACTGACCAGCCCATTCAATCACCCTGTTTACCTACACAGCCACTGTCTCTCTCTCTCTCTCTGTCTTTCTCTCTGTCTGTCTGTCTCTCTCACTCCATCTCTTTCTTTCTCTCTCTCTTTCATTTTCTTGTCTGTCTCTCTCTTTGTCTCTCTTTCTCCCTCCAGAAGGGGTAGGTTAGTAGAAAATCATCTGAACAAAAACTCTAAAACTTAAAAAGAAGGAAGATTAAAGACGAGAAAAGGAAAGGTGAATTAACCGAACCTTCTTGCCAATTTGCAGAAAATATCCGTAACTGCCAACCCCCACTCCCCCCCACTCCCTTCCAACCCCGAGGCAGAGAATTCCACAGTCATACAACCCTCCATGAGACAGTGTAATACGCCGCACCTGAAAAGATGTGCCCGGATTTAATATCCTCCTCACATCCACCTTGCCAACTGCTCTCTCAGATCTTATCGACTTCAGTCAAACCATCAGATGGAATTTAATTCCGATAAATGCGAGGTGCTGCATTTTGGGAAAGCAAATCTTAGCAGGACTTATACACTTAACGGTAAGGTCCTGGGGAGTGTTGCTGAACAAAGAGACCTTGGAGTGCAGGTTCATAGCTCCTTGAAAGTGGAGTCGCAGGTTGATAGGATAGTGAAGGAGGTGTTTGGTATGCTCTCCTTTATTGGTCAGAGTATTGAGTACAGGAGTTGGGAGGTCAGATTGTGGCTGTACAGGACATTGGTTAGGGCCAATGTTGGAATATTGTGTGTAATTCTGGTCTCCTTCCTATCGGAAAGATGTTGTGAAAGGGTTCAGGAAAGATTTACAAGGATGTTGGAGGGTTTGAGCGACAGGGAGAGGCTGGACAGGCCGGGGCTGTTTTCCCCGGAGCGTCGGAGGCTGGGGGGGGGGGTGACCTGGTTTATAAAACCATGAGGGGGCACGGATAGGGGTAAATAGACAAGGTCTTTTCACCCCCCCTGGGGTGGGGGGAGTCCAGAACTAGAGGGGGGTAGGTTTAGGGTGGGAGGGAAAAGGGAGCAGAGGGGTAACGTTCTCACCCAGAGGGTGGTGTGTGTGTGGAATGATCTGCCAGAGGAAGGGGGTGGAGGCTGGTACAATGACAGCATTGAAAAGGTGGATGGGGACAGCGTTTGGAGGGATACGGGCCAAGTGCTGGCAGGTGGGACTAGATTGGGTTGGGTATATCTGGGTCGGCACAGGCGGGTTGGGCCGAAGGGTCTGTTTCCATGCTGTATAACTCTATAAGACACCCCCTACTCTTCCAAACTCCAAAGGAACCTTGTCCAACCTTTCCACGCTGGATAACCCAATCGTTCCAGGCACCTGCCCCTGGATGTTCTCCTCTGAACACACTTAGATCTGACCCTCCATGAGGAGATAAAGGCTGCACACAGTATTAGAGACGTGATCCCACGATAAGGATGTGTGTAAAGCAAGGGCACCTTCCCACTCATTCAATGGTGAGAGAGAGACACACACACACAGCACCTGGGGGTGCCTTAACCAGAGGGTCACCATGCCCCAGGAGGAAGGGGGAAAGAGATGGGGGAGGAGAGACCTCGGTGGTAACCTCAGCTGGTGTGGGGAGGATACAGTCGGAGAGACGGCGGGGAGAATACAATCGGAGAGGGTGGAGAGACTGCGGGGAGGATACAGTCGGAAAGGGGAGAGGATACAGTCAGAGAGGGGAGAGAGACTGTGGGGAGAATACAGTCGGAGAGACTGTGGGGAGAATACAGTCGGAGAGGGGGGAGACTGCGGGGAGGATACCGTCAGAGGCAGGGAGAGACTGCGGGGAGGATACAGTCGGAAAGGGGGGAGAGACTGCGGGGAGGATACAGTCGGAGAGGGGGAGAGACTGCGGGGAGGATACAGTCGGAGAGGGGGAAGACTGCGGGGAGAATACAGTCAGAGAGGGGGGAGAGACTGCGGGGAGGATACAGTTGGAGAGAGGGGAGAGACTGCGGGGAGGATACAGTCGGAGAGGGGGGAGAGACTGTGGGGAGGATACAGTCGGAGAGGGGGGACTGCGGGGAGGATACAGTCGGAGAGGGGGGAGAGACTGTGGGGAGAATACAGTCAGAGAGGGGGGAGACACTGCAGGGAGAATACAGTCAGAGAGAGGGGAGAGACTACGGGGTGGATACAGTTGGGGGTAGAGACTGTGGGGAGAATACAGTCGGAAAGGGGAGATGATACAGTCAGAGAGGGGGGAGAGACTGCAGGGTGAATACAGTCGGAGAGGCTGTGGGGAGGATACAGTCGGAGAGGGGGGAAGAGACTACGGGGAGGAGACAGTCTGGGGGAGATTGCAGGGAGAATACAGTCGGAAAGGGGGGAGAGACTGCGGGGAGAATACAGCCTGAGAGGGGGGAGAGACTGCGGGGAGAATACAGTCAGAGAGGGGGGAGACACTGCGGGGAGGATATAGTCGGAGAGGGGGGAGTGACTGTGGGGAGAGTACAGTCAGAGAGGGGGGAGAGACTGCGGGGAAAACACAGTCGGAGAGGGGGGAGAGACTGCGGGGAGGATACAGTCGGAGAGGGGGGAGAGACTGCGGGGAGGATACAGTCCTAGAGGGGGGGAGACTGCAGGGAGGATACAATCGGAGAGGGGGGGGACTGCGGGGAGGATACAGTCGGAGAGGGGGGAGAGACTGCAGGGAGAATACAGTCAGAGAGGGGGGAGACACTGCAGGGAGAATACAGTCAGAGAGGGGGGAGAGACTACGGGGTGGATACAGTTGGGGGTAGAGACTGTGGGGAGAATACAGTCGGAAAGGGGAGAGGATACAGTCAGAGAAGGGGGAGAGACTGCGGGGAGAATACAGTCGGAGAGGGGGGAGACTGCGGGGAGAATAGAGTCAGAGAGGGGGGAGAGACTGCGGCGAGGATACAGTTGGAGAGAGGGGAGAGACTGTGGTGAGGATACAGTCGGAGAGGGGGGAGAGACTGCGGGGAGAATACAGTTGGAGAGGGGGAGAGACTGCGGGGAGAATACAGTCGGAGAGGGGGGAGTGTCTGTGGGGAGGATACAGTCGGAGAGGGGGGAGAGACTGTGGGGAGGATACAGTTGGGGGTAGAGACTGTGGGGAGAGTACAGTCGGAAAGGGGAGAGGATACAGTCAGAGGGGGGAGAGACTGCGGGGAGAATACTGTCAGAGAGGGGGGAGAGACTGTGGGGAGGATACAGACGGAAAGGGGGAGAGACGGTGGGGAGGATACAGTCGGAGAGGGGGAGAGACTGCGGGGAGGATACAGTCAGAGAGGGGGGAGAGACAGCGGGGAGGATACAGTCGGAAAGGGGGAGAGACTGTGGGGAGGATACAGTCGGAGAGGGGGAGAGACTGCGGGGAGGATACAGTCGGAGAGGGGGGAGAGACAGCCGGGAGGATACAGTCGGAGAGGGGGGAGACTGCGGGGAGGATACAGTCGGAGAGGGGGTAGAGTCTGCGGGGAGGATATAGTCGGAGAGGGGGGAGTGACTGTGGGGAGAGTACAGTCAGAGAGGGGGGAGAGACTGCGGGGAAAACACAGTCGGAGAGGGGGGAGAGACTGCGGGGAGGATACAGTCGGAGAGGGGGGAGAGACTGCGGGGAGGATACAGTCCTAGAGGGGGGAAGACTGCAGGGAGGATACAATCGGAGAGGGGGGGGGACTGCGGGGAGGATACAGTCAGAGAGGGGGGAGAGACTGCAGGGAGAATACAGTCAGAGAGGGGGGAGACACTGCAGGGAGAATACAGTCAGAGAGGGGGGAGAGACTACGGGGTGGATACAGTTGGGGGTAGAGACTGTGGGGAGAATACAGTCGGAAAGGGGAGAGGATACAGTCAGAGAAGGGGGAGAGACTGCGGGGAGAATACAGTCGGAGAGGGGGGAGACTGCGGGGAGAATAGAGTCAGAGAGGGGGGAGAGACTGCGGCGAGGATACAGTTGGAGAGAGGGGAGAGACTGTGGGGAGGATACAGTCGGAGAGGGGGGAGAGACTGCGGGGAGAATACAGTTGGAGAGGGGGAGAGACTGCGGGGAGAATACAGTCGGAGAGGGGGGAGTGTCTGCGGGGAGGATACAGTCGGAGAGGGGGGAGAGACTGTGGGGAGGATACAGTCGGAGAGGGGGGAGAGACTGCGGGGAGAATACAGTCGGAGAGGGGGGAGAGACTGTGGGGAGGATACAGTCGGAGAGGGAGGAGAGACTGCGGGGAGAATACAGTCGGAGAGGGGGGAGAGACTGCGGGGAGGATACAGTCGGAGAGGGGGGAGAGACTGTGGGGAGGATACAGTCGGAGAGAGGGAACAGACTGCGGGGAGGATACGGTCGGAGAGAGGTGAGAGACTGCCGCGAGGATACAGTCGGAGAGGGGGGAGAGACTGCGGGGAGAATACAGTCGGAGAGCGGGGAGTGTCTGCGGGGAGGATACAGTCGGAGAGGGGGGCAGACTGCGGGGAGGATACAGTCGGAGAGGGGGAGAGACTGCAGGGAGAATACAGTCAGAGAGGGGGGAGAGACTACGGGGTGGATACAGTTGGGGGTAGAGACTGTGGGGAGAATACAGTCGGAAAGGGGAGAGGATACAGTCAGAGAAGGGGGAGAGACTGCGGGGAGAATAGAGTCAGAGAGGGGGGAGAGACTGCGGCGAGGATATAGTTGGAGAGAGGGGAGAACCTGCGGGGAGGATACAGTCGGAGAGGGGGGTGAGACTGCGGGGAGAGTACAGTCAGAGAGGAGGGAGAGACTGCGGGGAGAATACAGTCAGAGAGGGGGGAGAGACTGCGGGGAGGATAGTGTCGGAGAGGGGGGAGAGACTGCGGGGAGGATACAGTCGGAGAGTGGGGAGAGACTGTGGGGAGGATACCGTCGGAGGGGGGAGAGACTGCGGGGAGGATACAGTCGGAGAGGGGGGAGAGACTGCGGGGAGGATACAGTCAGAGAGGGGGAGAGACTGCGGGGAGGATATAGTCAGAGAGGGGGAGAGACTGCGGGGAGGATTCAGTCGGACAGGGGGGAAAGACTGCAGGGAGGATACAGTTGGGGGTAGAGACTGTGGGGAGAATACAGTCAGAAAGGGGAGAAGATACAGTCAGAGAGGGGGGAGAGACTGCGGGGAGAATACAGTCAGAGAGGGGGGAGACACTGCGGGGAGAATACACTCAGAGAGGGGGGAGAGACTACGGGGTGGATACAGTTGGGGGTAGAGACTGTGGGGAGAGTATAGTCGGAATGGGGAGAGGATACAGTCAGAGGGGGGGAGAGACTGCGGGGAGAATACAGTCAGAGAGATTGTGGGGAAAATACAGTCAGAGAGGGGGGAGAGACTGCTTGGAGGATTCAGTCGGAGAGGGGGGAGAGACTGTGGGGAAAATACAGTCAGAGAGGGGGGAGAGACTGCTTGGAGGATTCAGTCGGAGAGGGGGGAGAGACTGTGGGTAGGAGATAGTCAGAGAGGGGGGAGAGACCGCGGGGAGGATACAGTCAGAGGGGGGGAGAGAGACTGCGGGGACGATACAGTTGGGGGTAGAGATTGTGGGGAGAATACAGTCCGAAAGGGGAGAGGATACAGTCAGAGAGGGGGGAGAGATTGCGGGGAGAATACAGTCAGAGAGGGGGGAGACACTGCGGGGAGAATACACTCAGAGAGGGGGGAGAGACTACGGGGAGAATACACTCAGAGAGCGGGGAGAGACTACGGGGTGGATACAGTTGGGGGTAGAGACTGTGGGGAGAGTACAGTCGGAAAGGGGAGAGGATACAGTCAGAGGGGGGGAGAGACTGCGGGGAGGATACCGTCAGAGGCGGGGGGAGACTGCGGGGAGGATACAGTCGGAAAGGGGGGAGAGACTGTGGGGAGGATACAGTCGGAGAGGGGGGAGAGACTGCGGGGAGAATACAGTCGGAGAGAGGGGAGAGACTGCGGGGAGGATACAGTCGGAGAGGGGGGAGAGACTGCGGGGAGAGTACAGTCAGAGAGGAGGGAGAGACTGCGGGGAGAATACAGTCAGAGAGGGGGGAGAGACTGCGGGGAGGATACAGTCGGAGAGGGGGGAGAGACTGCTGGGAGGATATAGTCAGAGAGTGGGGAGAGACTGTGGGGAGGATACAGTCGGAGAGGGGGGGACTGCGGGGAGGATACAGTCGGAGAGGGGGGAGAGACTGCGGGGAGAATACAGTCAGAGAGGGGGGAGAGACTGCGGGGAGGATACAGTCGGAGAGTGGGGAGAGACTGTGGGGAGGATACAGTCGGAGGGGGGGAGAGACTGCGGGGAGGATACAGTTGGAGAAGGGGAGAGACTGCGGGGAGGATACAGTCGGACAGGGGGGTGAGACAGCAGGGAGGATACAGTCGGAGGGGGGGACTGCGGGGAGGATACAGTCGGAGAGAGGGGAGAGACTGTGGGGAGAATTCAGTCGGAGATGGGGGAGAGACTGCGGGGAGGATACAGTCGGAGAGGGCGGAGAGACTGCGGGGAGGATACAGTCGGACGGGGGGAGAGACTGCGGGGAGGATACAGTCGGAGAGGGGGGGACTGCGGGGAGGATACAGTCGGAGAGGGGGGAGAGACTGCGGGGAGAGTACAGTCAGAGGGGGGGAGAGACTGCGGGGAGATTACAGTCAGAGAGGGGGAGAGACTGCGGGGAGGATACAGTCGGAGAGTGGGGAGAGACTGCGGGGAGGATACAGTCGGAGGGGGGGAGAGACTGCGGGGAGGATACAGTCGGAGAGGGGGGAGAGACTGCGGGGAGGATACAGTCGGAGAAGGGGAGAGACTGCGGGGAGGATACAGTCGGACAGGGGTGAGAGACTGCAGGGAGGATACAGTCGGAGGGGGGTGCTGCGGGGAGGATACAGTCGGATAGAGGGGAGAGACTGTGGGGAGAATACAGTCGGAGATGGGGGAGAGACTGCGGGGAGAATACAGTCAGAGAGGGGGGAGAGACTGCGGGGAGAAGACAGTCAGAGAGGGGGAGAGACTGCGGGGAGAATACAGTCAGAGAGGTGGGAGACACTGCGGGGAGAATACAGTCAGAGAGCGGGGAGAGACTACGGGGTGGATACAGTTGGGGGTAGAGACTGCGGGGAGAATACTGTCGGAAAGGGGAGAGGATACAGTCAGAGAGGGGGGAGAGACTGCGGGGAGAATACAGTCAGAGAGGGGGGAGACACTGCGGGGAGAATACACTCAGAGAGGGGGGAGAGACTACGAGGTGGATACAGTCGGAAAGGGGGAGAGTCTGTGGGGAGGATACAGTCGGAGAAGGGGAGAGACTGTGGGGAGGATACAGTAGGAGAGGGGGGAGACTGCGGGGAGGATACAGTCGGAGAGGGGGGAGAGACTGCGGGGAGAGTACAGTCAGAGAGGAGGGAGAGACTGCGGGGAGAGTACAGTCAGAGAGGGGGGAGGGACTGCGGGGAGGATACAGTCGGAGAGGGGGGAGAGACTGCGGGGAGGATACAGTCGGAGAGTGGGGAGAGACTGTGGGGAGGATACAGTCGGAGGGGGGGAGAGACTGCGGGGAGGATACAGTCGGAGAGGGGGAGAGACTGCGGGGAGGATACACTCGGAGAGGGGGAGTGACTGCGGGGAGGATACAGTCGGACAGGGGGGAGAGACTGCAGGGAGGATACAGTCGGAGAGGGGGAAAGACTGCGGGGAGGATACAGTCGAAGAGGGGGAGAGACTGCGGGGAGGATACAGTCGGACAGGGGGGAGAGACTGCAGGGAGGATACAGTCAGAGAGGGGGGACTGCGGGGAGGATACAGACGGAGAGAGGGGAGAGACTGCGGGGAGAATACAGTCAGAGAGGGCGGAGAGACTGCGGGGAGAAGACAGTCAGAGAGGGGAAGAGACTGCGGGGAGAATACAGTCAGAGAGGGGGGAGACACTGCGGGAGAATACAGACAGAGAGGGGGGAGAGACTACAGGGTGGATACAGTTGGGGGTAGAGACTGTGGGGAGAATACAGTCGGAAAGGGGAGAGGATACAGTCAGAGAGGGGGGAGAGACAGCGGGGAGAATACAGTCAGAGAGGGGGGAGACACTGCGGGGAGGATACAGTCGGAGAGTGGGGAGAGACTGTGGGGAGAGTACAGTCAGAGAGGAGGGAGAGACTGCAGGGAGAATACAGTCAGAGAGGGGGGAGAGACTGCGGGGAGGATACAGTCGGAGAGGGGGGAGAGACTGCGGGGAGGATACAGTCGGAGAGTGGGGAGAGACTGTGGGGAGAATACAGTCGGAGCTGGGGGAGAGACTACGGGGTGGATACAGTTGGGGGTAGAGTCTGTGGGGAGAGTACAGTCGGAATGGGGTGAGGATACAGTCAGAGGGGGGGAGAGACTGCGGGGAGAATACAGTCAGAGAGATTGAGGGGAAAATACAGTCAGAGAGGGGTAGAGACTGCTTGGAGGATACAGTCGGAGAGGGGGGAGAGACTGTGGGGAGGAGATAGTCAGAGAGGGGGGAGAGACCACGGGGAGGATACAGTCAGAGGGGGCAAGAGACTGTGGGGAGGATACACTCACAGAGGGGGGAGTGACCGCGGGGAGGATACAGTCGGGGAGGGGGGGGAGAGACTGCGGGGAGGATACAGTTGGGGGTAGAGACTGTGGGGAGAATACAGTCGGAAAGGGGTGAGGATACAGTCAGAGAGTGGGGAGAGACTGTGGGGAGAATACAGTCAGAGAGGGGGGATACACTGCGGGGAGAATACACTCAGAGAGGAGGGAGAGACTACGGGGTGGATACAGTTGGGGGTAGAGACTGTAGGGAGAATACAGTCGGAAAGGGGAGAGGATACAGTCAGAGGGGGTGAGAGACTGCGGGGAGGATACCGTGAGGGGGGGGGAGAGACTGCGGGGAGGATACAGTCGGAAAGGGGGGAGAGAATGTGGGGAGGATACAGTCGGAGAGAGGGGAGAGACTGCGGGGAGGATACAGTCGGAGAGGGGGGAGAGACTGCGGGGAGAGTACAGTCAGAGAGGAGGGAGAGACTGCGGGGAGAGTACAGTCAGAGAGGGGGGAGGGACTGCGGGGAGGATACAGTCGGAGAGGGGGGAGAGACTGCGGGGAGGATACAGTCGGAGAGTGGGGAGAGACTGTGGGGAGGATACAGTCGGAGGGGGGGAGAGACTGCGGGGAGGATACAGTCGGAGAGGGGGAGAGACTGCGGGGAGGATACACTCGGAGAGGGGGAGTGACTGCGGGGAGGATACAGTCGGACAGGGGGGAGAGACTGCAGGGAGGATACAGTCGGAGAGGGGGAAAGACTGCGGGGAGGATACAGTCGAAGAGGGGGAGAGACTGCGGGGAGGATACAGTCGGACGGGGGGAGAGACTGCAGGGAGGATACAGTCAGAGAGGGGGGACTGCGGGGAGGATACAGACGGAGAGAGGGGAGAGACTGCGGGGAGAATACAGTCAGAGAGGGCGGAGAGACTGCGGGGAGAAGACAGTCAGAGAGGGGAAGAGACTGCGGGGAGAATACAGTCAGAGAGGGGGGAGACACTGCGGGAGAATACAGACAGAGAGGGGGGAGAGACTACAGGGTGGATACAGTTGGGGGTAGAGACTGTGGGGAGAATACAGTCGGAAAGGGGAGAGGATACAGTCAGAGAGGGGGGAGAGACTGCGGGGAGAATACAGTCAGAGAGGGGGGAGACACTGCGGGGAGGATACAGTCGGAGAGTGGGGAGAGACTGTGGGGAGAGTACAGTCAGAGAGGAGGGAGAGACTGCAGGGAGAATACAGTCAGAGAGGGGGGAGAGACTGCGGGGAGGATACAGTCGGAGAGGGGGGAGAGACTGCGGGGAGGATACAGTCGGAGAGTGGGGAGAGACTGTGGGGAGAATACAGTCGGAGATGGGGGAGAGACTGCGGGGAGAATACAGTCAGAGAGGGGGGAGAGACTGCGGGGAGAAGACAGTCAGAGAGGGTGAGAGACTGCGGGGAGAATACAGTCAGAGAGGCGGGAGACACTGCGGGGAGAATACAGTCAGAGAGGGGGGAGAGACTACGGGGTGGATACAGTTGGGGGTAGACACTGTGGGGAGAATACAGTCGGAAAGGGGAGAGGATACAGTCAGAGAGGGGGGGAGACTGCGGGGAGAATACAGTCAGAGGGGGGGAGACACTGTGGGGAGAATAAACTCAGAGAGGGGGGAGAGACTACGGGGTGGATACAGTTGGGGGTAAAGACTGTGGGGAGAGTACAGTCGGAAAGGGGAGAGGATACAGTCAGGGGGGGGAGAGACTGCGGGGAGGATACCGTCAGAGGCGGGGAGATACTGCGGGGAGGATACAGTCGGAAAGGGGGGAGAGACTGTGGGGAGGATACAGTCGGAGAGGGGGGAGAGACTGCGGGGAGGATACAGTCGGAGAGAGGGGAGAGACTGCGGGGAGAATACAGTCAGAGAGGGGGGAGAGACTGCGGGGAGAGTACAGTCAGAGAGGAGGGAGAGACTGCAGGGAGAATACAGTCAGAGAGGGGGGAGAGACTGCGGGGAGGATACAGTCGGAGAGTTGGGAGAGACTGCGGGGAGGATACAGTCGGAGAGTGGGGAGATACTGCGGGGAGGATACAGTCGGAGAGGGGGAGAGACTGTGGGGAGGATACATTCGGAGAGGGGGGAAAGACTGCGGGGAGGATACAGTCGGAGAGGGGGAGAGACTGCGGGGAGAGTACAGTCAGAGAGGGGGGAGAGACTGCGGGGAGAATACAGTCAGAGAGGGGGAGAGACTGCGGGGAGGATACAGTCGGAGAGGGGGGAGAGACTGCGGGGAGGATACAGTCGGAGAGTGGGGAGAGACTGTGGGGAGGATACAGTCGGAGGGGGGAGAGACTGCGGGGAGGATACAGTCGGAGAGGGGGGAGAGACTGCGGGGAGGATACAGTCGGAGAGGGGGAGAGACTGCGGGGAGGATACAGTCGGAGGGGGGACTGCGGGGAGGATACAGTTTGAGAGGGGGAGAGACTGCGGGGAGGATACAGTCGGAGGGGGGGACTGCGGGGAGGATACAGTCGGAGAGAGGGGAGAGACTGTGGGGAGAATACAGTCGGAGATACGGGAGAGACCGTGGGAAGGATACAGTCAGAGGGGGGGAAGAGAATGTGGGGAGGATACAGTCAGAGGGGGGGAAGAGACTGTGGGGAGGATACAGTCAGAGAGGGGGGAGAGACCGCGGGGAGGATACAGTCGCGGGGGGGGAGAGACTGCGGGGAGAATACAGTCGGAAAGGGGAGAGGATACAGTCAGAGACGGGGGAGAGACCGCGGGGAGGATACTGTCGGGGAGGGGGGGAGAGACTGCGGGGAGGATACAGTTGGGGGTAGAGACTGTGGGGAGAATACAGTCAGAAAGGGGAGAGGATACAGTCAGAGAGGGGGGAGACACTGCGGGGAGAATACAGTCAGAGAGGGGGGAGACACTGCGGGGAGAATACACTCAGAGAGGGGGGAGAGACTGTGGGGAGGATACAGTCGGAAAGGGGGAGAGACTGTGGGAAGGACACAGTCAGAGGGGGGGGAGAGACTGCGGGGAGAATACAGTCGGAGAGACTGTGGGGAAAATACAGTCAGAGAGGGGGGAGAGACTGCTTGGAGGATACAGTCGGAGAGGGGGGAGAGACTGTGGGGAGGAGATAGTCAGAGAGGGGGGAGAGACCGTGGGAAGGATACAGTCAGACGGGGGGAAGAGACTTTGGGGAGGATACAGTCAGAGGGGGGGGAAGAGACTGTGGGGAGGATACAGTCAGAGAGGGGGGAGAGACCGCGGGGAGGATACAGTCGCGGGGGGGGAGAGATTGCGGGGAGCATACAGTCGGAAATGGGAGAGGATACAGTCAGAGAGGGAGGAGAGACTGCGGGGAGAATACAGTCAGAGAGGGGGGAGACACTGCGGGGAGAATACACTCAGAGAGGGGGGAGAGACTACGGTGTGGATACCGTTGGGGGTAGAGACTGTGGGGAGAGTACAGTCGGAAAGGGGAGAGGATACAGTCAGAGGGGGGGAGAGACTGCGGGGAGGATACAGTTGGGGGTAGAGACTGTGGGGAGAATACAGTCGGAAAGGGGAGAGGATACAGTCAGAGAGGTAGGAGAGACTGCGGGGAGAATACAGTCAGAGAGGGGGGAGACACTGCGGGGAGAATACACTCAGAGAGGGGGAGAGACTACGGTGTGGATACCGTTGGGGGTAGAGACTGTGGGGAGAGTACAGTCGGAAAGGGGAGAGGATACAGTCAGAGGAGGGGAGAGACTGCGGGGAGGATACCGTCAGAGGCGGGGAGAGACTGCGGGGAGGATACAGTCGGAAAGGGAGGAGAGACTGTGGGGAGGATACAGTCGGAGAGGGGGGAGAGACTGCGGGGAGGATACAGTCAGAGAGAGCGGAGAGACTGCGGGGAGGATACAGTCAGAGAGGGGGGAGAGACTGCGGGGAGAGTACAGTCAGAGAGGAGGGAGAGACTGCAGGGAGAATACAGTCAGAGAGGGGGGAGAGACTGCGGGGAGAATACAGTCGGAGAGTTGGGAGAGACTGCGGGGAGGATACAGTCGGAGAGTGGGGAGAGACTGCGGGGAGGATACAGTCGGAGAGGGGGAGAGACTGTGGGGAGGATACAGTCGGAGAGGGGGGAAAGACTGCGGGGAGGATACAGTCGGAGAGGGGGAGAGACTGCAGGGAGAGTACAGTCAGAGAGGGGGGAGAGACTGCGGGGAGAATACAGTCAGAGAGGGGGAGAGACTGCGGGGAGGATACAGTCGGAGAGGGGGGAGAGACTGCGGGGATGATACAGTCGGAGGGGGGGAGAGACTGCGGGGAGGATACAGTCGGAGAGGGGGGAGAGACTGCGGGGAGGATACAGTCGGAGAGGGGGGAGAGACTGCGGGGAGGATACAGTCGGAGAGGGGGAGAGACTGCGGGGAGGATACAGTCGGAGGGGGGGACTGCGGGGAGGATACAGTCGGAGAGAGGGGAGAGACTGTGGGGAGAATACAGTTGGAGATAGGGGAGAGACTGCGGGGAGAATACAGTCAGAGAGGGGGGAGAGACTGCGGGGAGAAGACAGTCAGAGAGGGTGAGAGACTGCGGGGAGAATACAGTCGGAAAGGGGAGAGGATACAGTCAGAGAGGGGGGCGAGACTGCGGGGAGAATACAGTCAGAGAGGGGGGGAGACTGCGGGGAGAATACACTCAGAGAGGGGGGAGAGACTACAGGGTGGATACAGTCAGAAAGGGGGAGAGACTGAGGGGTGGATACAGTCGGAGAAGGGGAGAGACTGTGGGGAGGATACAGTAGGAGAGGGGGGAGACTGCGGGGAGGATACAGTCGGAGAGGGGGGAGAGACTGCAGGGAGGATACAGTCGGAGGGGGGGAGACTGCAGGGAGGATACAGTCGGAGACTGGGGGGACTGCGGGGAGGATACAGTCGGAGATGGGGGAGAGACTGCAGGGAGAATACAGTCAGAGAGTGGGGAGACACTGCGGGGAGAATACAGTCATAGAGTGGGAGAGACTACGGGGTGGATACAGTTCGGGGTAGAGACTGTGGGGAGAATACAGTCAGAAAGGGGAGAGGATATAGTCAGAGAGGGGGGAGAGACTGCAGGGAGAATACAGTCGGAGAGGCTGTGGGGAGTATACAGTCGGAGAGGGGGGAGAGACTGTGGGGAAAATACAGTCAGAGAGGGGGGAGAGACTGCGGGGAGGATACAGTCAGAGTGGGGGGAGACTGCTGGGAGGATACAGTCGAAGAGGGGGGAGAGACTGCAGGGAGGATACAGTCGGAGAGGGGGGAGACTGCAGGGAGGATACAGTCGGATGGGGGGGACTGCGGGGAGGATACAGTCGGAGAGGGGGGAGAGACTGTGGGGAGAATACAGTCGGAAAGGGGAGAGGATATAGTCAGAGAGGGGGGAGAGACTGCAGGGAGAATACAGTCAGAGAGGGGGGAGAGACTGCGGGGAGAATACAGTCGGAGAGTTGGGAGAGACTGCGGGGAGGATACAGTCGGAGAGTGGGGAGAGACTGCGGGGAGGATACAGTCGGAGAGGGGGAGAGACTGTGGGGAGGATACAGTCGGAGAGGGGGAGAGACTGCGGGGAGAGTACAGTCAGAGAGGGGGGAGAGACTGCGGGGAGAATACAGTCAGAGAGGGGGAGAGACTGCGGGGAGGATACAGTCGGAGAGGGGGGAGAGACTGCGGGGAGGATACAGTCGGAGAGTGGGGAGAGACTGTGGGGAGGATACAGTCGGAGGGGGGAGAGACTGCGGGGAGGATACAGTCGGAGAGGGGGGAGAGACTGCGGGGAGGATACAGTCGGAGAGGGGGAGAGACTGCGGGGAGGATACAGTCGGAGGGGGGGGACTGCGGGGAGGATACAGTCGGAGAGAGGGGAGAGACTGTGGGGAGAATACAGTTGGAGATAGGGGAGAGACTGCGGGGAGAAGACAGTCAGAGAGGGTGAGAGACTGCGGGGAGAATACAGTCGGAAAGGGGAGAGGATACAGTCAGAGAGGGGGGAGAGACTGCGGGGAGAATACAGTCAGAGAGGGGGGGAGACTGCGGGGAGAATACACTCAGAGAGGGGGGAGAGACTACGGGGTGGATACAGTCAGAAAGGGGGAGAGACTGTGGGGTGGATACAGTCGGAGAAGGGGAGAGACTGTGGGGAGGATACAGTAGGAGAGGGGGGAGACTGCGGGGAGGATACAGTCGGAGAGGGGGGAGAGACTGCAGGGAGGATACAGTCGGAGAGGGGGGAGACTGCAGGGAGGATACAGTCGGAGACTGGGGGGACTGCGGGGAGGATACAGTCGGAGATGGGGGAGAGACTGCAGGGAGAATACAGTCAGAGAGTGGGGAGACACTGCGGGGAGAATACAGTCATAGAGGGGGAGAGACTGCGGGGAGGATACAGTCGGAGAGGGGGGAGAGACTGCGGGGAGGATACAGTCGGAGAGTGGGGAGAGACTGGGGAGAATACAGTCGGAGATGGGGGAGAGACTGCGGGGAGAATACAGTCAGAGAGGGGGGAGAGACTGCGGGGAGAAGACAGTCAGAGAGGGTGAGAGACTGCGGGGAGAATACAGTCAGAGAGGCGGGAGACACTGCGGGGAGAATACAGTCAGAGAGGGGGGAGAGAGTACGGGGTGGATACAGTTGGGGGTAGACACTGTGGGGAGAATACAGTCGGAAAGGGGAGAGGGTACAGTCAGAGAGGGGGGGAGACTGCGGGGAGAATACAGTCAGAGGGGGGGAGACACTGTGGGGAGAATAAACTCAGAGAGGGGGGAGAGACGACGGGGTGGATACAGTTGGGGGTAAAGACTGTGGGGAGAGTACAGTCGGAAAGGGGAGAGGATACAGTCAGGGGGGGGAGAGACTGCGGGGAGGATACCGTCAGAGACGGGGAGATACTGCGGGGAGGATACAGTCGGAAAGGGGGGAGAGACTGTGGGGAGGATACAGTCGGAGAGGGGGGAGAGACTGCGGGGAGGATACAGTCGGAGAGAGGGGAGAGACTGCGGGGAGAATACAGTCAGAGAGGGGGAGAGACTGCGGGGAGAGTACAGTCAGAGAGGAGGGAGAGACTGCAGGGAGAATACAGTCAGAGAGGGGGGAGAGACTGCGGGGAGGATACAGTCGGAGAGTTGGGAGAGACTGCGGGGAGGATACAGTCGGAGAGTGGGGAGATACTGCGGGGAGGATACAGTCGGAGAGGGGGAGAGACTGTGGGGAGGATACATTCGGAGAGGGGGGAAAGACTGCGGGGAGGATACAGTCGGAGAGGGGGAGAGACTGCGGGGAGAGTAAAGTCAGAGAGGGGGGAGAGACTGCGGGGAGAATACAGTCAGAGAGGGGGAGAGACTGCGGGGAGGATACAGTCGGAGAGGGGGGAGAGACTGCGGGGAGGATACAGTTGGAGAGTGGGGAGAGACTGTGGGGAGGATACAGTCGGAGGGGGGAGAGACTGCGGGGAGGATACAGTCGGAGAGGGGGGAGAGACTGCGGGGAGGATACAGTCGGAGAGGGGGAGAGACTGCGGGGAGGATACAGTCGGAGGGGGGGACTGCGGGGAGGATACAGTTTGAGAGGGGGAGAGACTGCGGGGAGGATACAGTCGGAGGGGGGGGACTGCGGGGAGGATACAGTCGGAGAGAGGGGAGAGACTGTGGGGAGAATACAGTCGGAGATACGGGAGAGACCGTGGGAAGGATACAGTCAGAGGGGGGGAAGAGAATGTGGGGAGGATACAGTCAGAGGGGGGGAAGAGACTGTGGGGAGGATACAGTCAGAGAGGGGGGAGAGACCGCGGGGAGGATACAGTCGCGGGGGGGGAGAGACTGCGGGGAGAATACAGTCGGAAAGGGGAGAGGATACAGTCAGAGACGGGGGAGACACTGCGGGGAGAATACAGTCAGAGAGGGGGGCGACACTGCGGGGAGAATACAGTCAGAAAGGGGAGAGGATACAGTCAGAGAGGGGGGAGACACTGCGGGGAGAATACAGTCAGAGAGGGGGGAGACACTGCGGGGAGAATACACTCAGAGAGGGGGGAGAGACTGTGGGGAGGATACAGTCGGAAAGGGGGAGAGACTGTGGGAAGGACACAGTCAGAGAGGGGGGGAGAGACTGCGGGGAGAATACAGTCGGAGAGACTGTGGGGAAAATACAGTCAGAGAGGGGGGAGAGACTGCTTGGAGGATACAGTCGGAGAGGGGGGAGAGACTGTGGGGAGGAGATAGTCAGAGAGGGGGGAGAGACCGTGGGAAGGATACAGTCAGACGGGGGGAAGAGACTTTGGGGAGGATACAGTCAGAGGGGGGGGAAGAGACTGTGGGGAGGATACAGTCAGAGAGGGGGGAGAGACCGCGGGGAGGATACAGTCGCGGGGGGGGAGAGATTGCGGGGAGCATACAGTCGGAAAGGGGAGACGATACAGTCAGAGAGGGAGGAGAGACTGCGGGGAGAATACAGTCAGAGAGGGGGGAGACACTGCGGGGAGAATACACTCAGAGAGGGGGGAGAGACTACGGTGTGGATACCGTTGGGGGTAGAGACTGTGGGGAGAGTACAGTCGGAAAGTGGAGAGGATACAGTCAGAGGGGGGGGAGAGACTGCGGGGAGGATACAGTTGGGGGTAGAGACTGTGGGGAGAATACAGTCGGAAAGGGGAGAGGATACAGTCAGAGAGGGAGGAGAGACTGCGGGGAGAATACAGTCAGAGAGGGGGGAGACACTGCGGGGAGAATACACTCAGAGAGGGGGGAGAGACTACGGTGTGGATACCGTTGGGGGTAGAGACTGTGGGGAGAGTACAGTTGGAAAGGGGAGAGGATACAGTCAGAGGGGGGGAGAGACTGCGGGGAGGATACCGTCAGAGGCGGGGAGAGACTGCGGGGAGGATACAGTCGGAAAGGGAGGAGAGACTGTGGGGAGGATACAGTCGGAGAGGGGGGAGAGACTGCGGGGAGGATACAGTCAGAGAGAGCGGAGAGACTGCGGGGAGGATACAGTCAGAGAGGGGGGAGAGACTGCGGGGAGAGTACAGTCAGAGAGGAGGGAGAGACTGCAGGGAGAATACAGTCAGAGAGGGGGGAGAGACTGCGGGGAGAATACAGTCGGAGAGTTGGGAGAGACTGCGGGGAGGATACAGTCGGAGAGTGGGGAGAGACTGCGGGGAGGATACAGTCGGAGAGAGGGAGAGACTGTGGGGAGGATACAGTCGGAGAGGGGGGAAAGACTGCGGGGAGGATACAGTCGGAGGGGGGAGAGACTGCGGGGAGAGTACAGTCAGAGAGGGGGGAGAGACTGCGGGGAGAATACAGTCAGAGAGGGGGAGAGACTGCGGGGAGGATACAGTCGGAGAGGGGGGAGAGACTGCGGGGAGGATACAGTCGGAGAGTGGGGAGAGACTGTGGGGAGGATACAGTCGGAGGGGGGAGAGACTGCAGGGAGGATACAGTCGGAGAGGGGGGAGAGACTGCGGGGAGGATACAGTCGGAGAGGGGGAGAGACTGCGGGGAGGATACAGTCGGAGGGGGGGGACTGCGGGGAGGATACAGTCGGAGAGAGGGGAGAGACTGTGGGGAGAATACAGTTGGAGATAGGGGAGAGACTGCGGGGAGAATACAGTCAGAGAGGGGGGAGAGACTGTGGGGAGAAGACAGTCAGAGAGGGTGAGAGACTGCGGGGAGAATACAGTCGGAAAGGGGAGAGGATACAGTCAGAGAGGGGGGAGAGACTGCGGGGAGAATACAGTCAGAGAGGGGGGGAGACTGCGGGGAGAATACACTCAGAGAGGGGGGAGAGACTACGGGGTGGATACAGTCAGAAAGGGGGAGAGACTGTGGGGTGGATACAGTCGGAGAAGGGGAGAGACTGTGGGGAGGATACAGTAGGAGAGGGGGGAGACTGCGGGGAGGATACAGTCGGAGAGGGGGGAGAGACTGCAGGGAGGATACAGTCGGAGAGGGGGGAGACTGCAGGGAGGATACAGTCGGAGACTGGGGGGACTGCGGGGAGGATACAGTCGGAGATGGGGGAGAGACTGCAGGGAGAATACAGTCAGAGAGTGGGGAGACACTGCGGGGAGAATACTGTCATAGAGTGGTAGAGACTACGGGGAGGATACAGTTCGGGGTAGAGACTGTGGGGAGAATACAGTCAGAAAGGGGAGAGGATATAGTCAGAGAGGGGGGAGAGACTGCAGGGAGAATACAGTCGGAGAGGCTGTGGGGAGTATACAGTCGGAGAGGGGGGAGAGACTGTGGGGAAAATACAGTCAGAGAGGGGGGAGAGACTGCGGGGAGGATACAGTCAGAGTGGGGGGAGACTGCTGGGAGGATACAGTCGGAGAGGGGGGAGAGACTGCAGGGAGGATACAGTCGGAGAGGGGGGAGACTGCAGGGAGGATACAGTCGGATGGGGGGGACTGCGGGGAGGATACAGTCGGAGAGGGGGGAGAGACTGTGGGGAGAATACAGTCGGAAAGGGGAGAGGATATAGTCAGAGAGGGGGGAGAGACTGCAGGGAGAATACAGTCAGAGAGGGGGGGAGAGACTGCGGGGAGAATACAGTCGGAGAGTTGGGAGAGACTGCGGGGAGGATACAGTCGGAGAGTGGGGAGAGACTGCGGGGAGGATACAGTCGGAGAGGGGGAGAGACTGTGGGGAGGATACAGTCGGAGAGGGGGGAAAGACTGCGGGGAGGATACAGTCGGAGAGGGGGAGAGACTGCGGGGAGAGTACAGTCAGAGAGGGGGGAGAGACTGCGGGGAGAATACAGTCAGAGAGGGGGAGAGACTGCGGGGAGGATACAGTCGGAGAGGGGGGAGAGACTGCGGGGAGGATACAGTCGGAGAGTGGGGAGAGACTGTGGGGAGGATACAGTCGGAGGGGGGAGAGACTGCGGGGAGGATACAGTCGGAGAGGGGGGAGAGACTGCGGGGAGGATACAGTCGGAGAGGGGGAGAGACTGCGGGGAGGATACAGTCGGAGGGGGGGGACTGCGGGGAGGATACAGTCGGAGAGAGGGGAGAGACTGTGGGGAGAATACAGTTGGAGATAGGGGAGAGACTGCGGGGAGAATACAGTCAGAGAGGGGGGAGAGACTGCGGGGAGAAGACAGTCAGAGAGGGTGAGAGACTGCGGGGAGAATACAGTCGGAAAGGGGAGAGGATACAGTCAGAGAGGGGGGAGAGACTGCGGGGAGAATACAGTCAGAGAGGGGGGGAGACTGCGGGGAGAATACACTCAGAGAGGGGGGAGAGACTACGGGGTGGATACAGTCAGAAAGGGGGAGAGACTGTGGGGTGGATACAGTCGGAGAAGGGGAGAGACTGTGGCGAGGATACAGTAGGAGAGGGGGGAGACTGCGGGGAGGATACAGTCGGAGAGGGGGGAGAGACTGCAGGGAGGATACAGTCGGAGAGGGGGGAGACTGCAGGGAGGATACAGTCGGAGACTGGGAGGACTGCGGGGAGGATACAGTCGGAGATGGGGGAGAGACTGCAGGGAGAATACAGTCAGAGAGTGGGGAGACACTGCGGGGAGAATACAGTCATAGAGTGGGAGAGACTACAGGGTGGATACAGTTCGGGGTAGAGACTGTGGGGAGAATACAGTCAGAAAGGGGAGAGGATATAGTCAGAGAGGGGGGAGAGACTGCAGGGAGAATACAGTCGGAGAGGCTGTGGGGAGTATACAGTCAGAGAGGGGGGAGAGACTGTGGGGAAAATACAGTCATAGAGGGGGGAGAGACTGCGGGGAGGATACAGTCAGAGTGGGGGGAGACTGCTGGGAGGATACAGTCGGAGAGGGGGGAGAGACTGCAGGGCGGATACAGTCGGAGAGGGGGGAGACTGCAGGGAGGATACAGTCGGATGGGGGGGACTGCGGGGAGGATACAGTCGGAGAGGGGGGAGAGACTGTGGGGAGAATACAGTCGGAAAGGGGAGAGGATATAGTCAGAGAGGGGGGAGAGACTGCAGGGAGAATACAGTCAGAGAGGGGGGAGAGACTGCGGGGAGAATACAGTCAGAGAGTTGGGAGAGACTGCGGGGAGGATACAGTCGGAGAGTGGGGAGAGACTGCGGGGAGGATACAGTCGGAGAGGGGGAGAGACTGTGGGGAGGATACAGTCGGAGAGGGGGGAAAGACTGCGGGGAGGATACAGTCGGAGAGGGGGAGAGACTGCGGGGAGAGTACAGTCAGAGAGGGGGGAGAGACTGCGGGGAGAATACAGTCAGAGAGGGGGAGAGACTGCGGGGAGGATACAGTCGGAGAGGGGGGAGAGACTGCGGGGAGGATACAGTCGGAGAGTGGGGAGAGACTGTGGGGAGGATACAGTCGGAGGGGGGAGAGACTGCGGGGAGGATACAGTCGGAGAGGGGGGAGAGACTGCGGGGAGGATACAGTCGGAGAGGGGGAGAGACTGCGGGGAGGATACAGTCGGAGGGGGGGACTGCGGGGAGGATACAGTCGGAGAGAGGGGAGAGACTGTGGGGAGAATACAGTTGGAGATAGGGGAGAGACTGCGGGGAGAATACAGTCAGAGAGGGGGGAGAGACTGCGGGGAGAAGACAGTCAGAGAGGGTGAGAGACTGCGGGGAGAATACAGTCGGAAAGGGGAGAGGATACAGTCAGAGAGGGGGGAGAGACTGCGGGGAGAATACAGTCAGAGAGGGGGGGAGACTGCGGGGAGAATACACTCAGAGAGGGGGGAGAGACTACGGGGTGGATACAGTCAGAAAGGGGGAGAGACTGTGGGGTGGATACAGTCGGAGAAGGGGAGAGACTGTGGGGAGGATACAGTAGGAGAGGGGGGAGACTGCGGGGAGGATACAGTCGGAGAGGGGGGAGAGACTGCAGGGAGGATACAGTCGGAGAGGGGGGAGACTGCAGGGAGGATACAGTCGGAGACTGGGGGGACTGCGGGGAGGATACAGTCGGAGATGGGGGAGAGACTGCAGGGAGAATACAGTCAGAGAGTGGGGAGACACTGCGGGGAGAATACAGTCATAGAGGGGGAGAGACTACGGGGTGGATACAGTTCGGGGTAGAGACTGTGGGGAGAATACAGTCAGAAAGGGGAGAGGATATAGTCAGAGAGGGGGGAGAGACTGCGGGGAGGATACAGTCAGAGTGGGGGGAGACTGCTGGGAGGATACAGTCGGAGAGGGGGGAGAGACTGCAGGGAGGATACAGTCGGAGAGGGGGGAGACTGCAGGGAGGATACAGTCGGATGGGGGGGACTGCGGGGAGGATACAGTCGGAGAGGGGGGAGAGACTGTGGGGAGAATACAGTCGGAAAGGGGAGAGGATATAGTCAGAGATGGGGGAGAGACTGCAGGGAGAATACAGTCGGAGAGGCTGTGGGGACGATACAGTCGGAGAGGGGGGAGAGACAAGGGGAGGATACAGTCTGGGGGAGATTGCAGGGAGAATACAGTCGGAAAGGGGGAGAGACTGTGGGGAGGATACAGTCAGAGAGGGGGGAGAGACTGTGGGGAGGATACAGTCGGAAAGGGGGAGAGACTGTGGGAAGGACACAGTCAGAGAGGGGGGAGAGACTGCGGGGAGAATACAGTCGGAGAGACTGTGGGGAAAATACAGTCAGAGAGGGGGGAGAGACTGCTTGGAGGATACAGTCGGAGAGGGGGTAGAGACTGTGGGGAGGAGATAGTCAGAGAGGGGGGAGAGACCGTGGGAAGGATACAGTCAGAGGGGGAGAAGAGACTGTGGGGAGGATACAGTCAGAGGGGGGGAAGAGACTGTGGGGAGGATACAGTCAGAGAGGGGGGAGAGACCGCGGGGAGGATACAGTCGCGGGGGGGGGGAGAGACTGCGGGGAGAATACTGTCGGAAAGGGGAGAGGATACAGTCAGAGACGGGGGAGAGACCGCGGGGAGGATACTGTCGGGGAGGGGGGGAGAGACTGCGGGGAGGATACAGTTGGGGGTAGAGACTGTGGGGAGAATACAGTCAGAAAGGGGAGAGGATACAGTCAGAGAGGGGGGAGACACTGCGGGGAGAATACAGTCAGAGAGGGGGGAGACACTGCGGGGAGAATACACTCAGAGAGGGGGGAGAGACTACGGTGTGGATACCGTTGGGGGTAGAGACTGTGGGGAGAGTACAGTCGGAAAGGGGAGAGGATACAGTCAGAGGCGGGGAGAGACTGCGGGGAGGATACCGTCAGAGGCGGGGAGAGACTGCGGGGAGGATACAGTCGGAAAGGGGGGAGAGACTGTGGGGAGGATACAGTCGGAGAGGGGGGAGAGACTGCGGGGAGGATACAGTCGGAGAGAGGGGAGAGACTGCGGGGAGGATACAGTCGGAGAGGGGGGAGAGACTGCGGGGAGAGTACAGTCAGAGAGGAGGGAGAGACTGCAGGGAGAATACAGTCAGAGAGGGGGGAGAGACTGCGGGGAGGATACAGTCGGAGAGGGGGGAGAGACTGCGGGGAGGATACAGTCGGAGAGGGGGAGAGACTGTGGGGAGGATACATTCGGAGAGGGGGGAAAGACTGCGGGGAGGATACAGTCGGAGAGGGGGAGAGACTGCGGGGAGAGTACAGTCAGAGAGGGGGGAGAGACTGCGGGGAGAGTACAGTCAGAGGGGGGAGAGACTGCGGGGAGAATACAGTCAGAGAGGGGGAGAGACTGCGGGGAGAATACAGTCAGAGAGGGGGGAGAGACTGCGGGGAGAAGACAGTCAGAGAGGGTGAGAGACTGCGGGGAGAATACAGTCAGAGAGGCGGGAGACACTGCGGGGAGAATACAGTCAGAGAGGGGGGAGAGACTACGGGGTGGATACAGTTGGGGGTAGACACTGTGGGGAGAATACAGTCGGAAAGGGGAGAGGATACAGTCAGAGAGGGGGGGGAGACTGCGGGGAGAATACAGTCAGAGGGGGGGAGACACTGTGGGGAGAATAAACTCAGAGAGGGGGGAGAGACTACGGGGTGGATACAGTTGGGGGTAAAGACTGTGGGGAGAGTACAGTCGGAAAGGGGAGAGGATACAGTCAGGGGGGGAGAGACTGCGGGGAGGATACCGTCAGAGGCGGGGAGATACTGCGGGGAGGATACAGTCGGAAAGGGGGGAGAGACTGTGGGGAGGATACAGTCGGAGAGGGGGGAGAGACTGCGGGGAGGATACAGTCGGAGAGAGGGGAGAGACTGCGGGGAGAATACAGTCAGAGAGGGGGGAGAGACTGCGGGGAGAGTACAGTCAGAGAGGAGGGAGAGACTGCAGGGAGAATACAGTCAGAGGGGGGGGAGACTGCGGGGAGGATACAGTCGGAGAGTTGGGAGAGACTGCGGGGAGGATACAGTCGGAGAGTGGGGAGATACTGCGGGGAGGATACAGTCGGAGAGGGGGAGAGACTGTGGGGAGGATACATTCGGAGAGGGGGGAAAGACTGCGGGGAGGATACAGTCGGAGAGGGGGAGAGACTGCGGGGAGAGTACAGTCAGAGAGGGGGGAGAGACTGCGGGGAGAATACAGTCAGAGAGGGGGAGAGACTGCGGGGAGGATACAGTTGGAGAGGGGGGAGAGACTGCGGGGAGGATACAGTCGGAGAGTGGGGAGAGACTGTGGGGAGGATACAGTCGGAGGGGGGAGAGACTGCGCGGAGGATACAGTCGGAGGGGGGGGCTGCGGGGAGGATACAGTCGGAGAGAGGGGAGAGACTGTGGGGAGGATACAGTCGGAGATACGGGAGAGACCGTGGGAAGGATACAGTCAGAGGGGGGGAAGAGAATGTGGGGAGGATACAGTCGGACGGGGGGAAGAGACTGTGGGGAGGATACAGTCAGAGAGGGGGGAGAGACCGCGGGGAGGATACAGTCGCGGAGGGGGAGAGACTGCGGGGAGAATACAGTCGGAAAGGGGAGAGGATACAGTCAGAGACGGGGGAGAGACCGCGGGGAGGATACTGTCGGGGGGGGGGGGGAGAGACTGCGGGGAGGATACAGTTGGGGGTAGAGACTGTGGGGAGAATACAGTCAGAAATGGGAGAGGATACAGTCAGAGAGGGGGGAGACACTGCGGGGAGAATACAGTCAGAGAGGGGGGAGACACTGCGGGGAGAATACACTCAGAGAGGGGGGAGAGACTGCGGTGTCGATACCGTTGGGGGTAGAGACTGTGGGGAGAGTACAGTCGGAAAGGGGAGAGGATACAGTCAGAGGAGGGGAGAGACTGCGGGGAGGATACCGTCATAGGCGGGGAGAGACTGCGGGGAGGATACAGACGGAAAGGGGGGAGAGACTGTGGGGAGGATACAGTCGGAGAGGGGGGAGAGACTGCGGGGAGGATACAGTCGGAGAGAGGGGAGAGACTGCGGGGAGGATACAGTCGGAGAGGGGGGAGAGACTGCGGGGAGAGTACAGTCAGAGAGGAGGGAGAGACTGCATGGAGAATACAGTCAGAGAGGGGGGAGAGACTGCGGGGAGGATACAGTCGGAGAGGGGGGAGAGACTGCGGGGAGGATACAGTCGGAGAGTGGGGAGAGACTGTGGGGAGGATACAGTCGGAGAGGGGGGAAAGACTGCGGGGAGGATACAGTCGGAGAGGGGGGAGAGACTGCGGGGAGGATACAGTCGGAGAGTGGGGAGAGACTGTGGGGAGAATACAGCCGGAGATGGGGAGTGACTGCGGGGAGAATACAGTCAGAGAGGGGGGAGAGACTGCGGGGAGAAGACAGTCAGAGAGGGTGAGAGACAGCGGGGAGAATACAGTCAGAGAGGCGGGAGACACTGCGGGGAGAATACAGTCAGAGAGGGGGGAGAGACTACGGGGTGGATACAGTTGGGGGTAGACACTGTGGGGAGAATACAGTCGGAAAGGGGAGAGGATACAGTCAGAGAGGGGGGAGAGACTGCGGGGAGAATACAGTCAGAGAGGGGGAGAGACTGCGGGGAGGATACAGTCGGAGAGGGGGAGAGACTGCGGGGAGGATACAGTCGGAGAGGGGGGAGAGACTGCGGGGAGGATACAGTCGGAGAGTGGGGAGAGACTGTGGGGAGAATACAGTCGGAGATGGGGAGTGACTGCGGGGAGAATACAGTCAGAGAGGGGGGAGAGACTGCGGGGAGAAGACAGTCAGAGAGGGTGAGAGACTGCGGGGAGAATACAGTCAGAGAGGCGGGAGACACTGCGGGGAGAATACAGTCAGAGAGGGGGGAGAGACTACGGGGTGGATACAGTTGGGGGTAGACACTGTGGGGAGAATACAGTCGGAAAGGGGAGAGGATACAGTCAGAGAGGGGGGAGAGACTGCGGGGAGAATACAGTCAGAGGGGGGGAGACACTGTGGGGAGAATAAACTCAGAGAGGGGGGAGAGACTACGGGGTGGATACAGTTGGGGGTAAAGACTGTGGGGAGAGTACAGTCGGAAAGGGGAGAGGATACAGTCAGGGGGGGAGAGACTGCGGGGAGGATACCGTCAGAGGCGGGGAGATACTGCGGGGAGGATACAGTCGGAAAGGGGGGAGAGACTGTGGGGAGGATACAGTCGGAGAGGGGGGAGAGACTGCGGGGAGGATACAGTCGGAGAGAGGGGAGAGACTGCGGGGAGAATACAGTCAGAGAGGGGGGAGAGACTGCAGGGAGAGTACAGTCAGAGAGGAGGGAGAGACTGCAGGGAGAATACAGTCAGAGAGGGGGGAGAGACTGCGGGGAGGATACAGTCGGAGAGTGGGGAGATACTGCGGGGAGGATACAGTCGGAGAGGGGGAGAGACTGTGGGGAGGATACATTCGGAGAGGGGGGAAAGACTGCGGGGAGTATACAGTCGGAGAGGGGGAGAGACTGCGGGGAGAGTACAGTCAGAGAGGGGGGAGAGACTGCGGGGAGAGTACAGTCAGAGAGGGGGAGAGACTGCGGGGAGGATACAGTCGGAGAGGGGGGAGAGACTGCGGGGAGGATACAGTCGGAGAGTGGGGAGAGACTGTGGGGAGGATACAGTCGGAGGGGGGAGAGACTGCGGGGAGGATACAGTCGGAGAGGGGGGAGAGACTGCGGGGAAGATACAGTCGGAGAGGGGGGGACTGCGGGGAGGATACAGTCGGAGAGAGGGGAGAGACTGTGGGGAGAATACAGTCGGAGATACGGGAGAGACTGCGGGGAGAATACAGTCAGAGAGGGGGGAGAGACTGCGGGGAGAAGACAGTCAGAGAGGGTGAGAGACTGCGGGTAGAATACAGTCAGAGAGGGGGGAGACACTGTGGGGAGAATACAGTCGGAAAGGGGAGAGGATACAGTCAGAGAGGTGGGAGAGACTGCGGGGAGAATACAGTCAGAGAGGGGGGAGAGACTGCGGGGAGAATACACTCAGAGAGGGGAGAGAGACTACGGGGTGGATACAGTCAGAAAGGGGGAGAGACTGTGGGGTGGATACAGTCGGAGAAGGGGAGAAACTGTGGGGAGGATACAGTAGGAGAGGGGGGAGACTGCGGGGAGGATACAGTCGGTGAGGGGGAGACTGCGGGGAGGATACAGTCGGAGAGGGGGGAGAGACTGCAGGGAGGATACAGTCGGAGAGGGGGGAGACTGCAGGGCGGATACAGTCGGAGACTGGGGGGACTGCGGGGAGGATACAGTCGGAGATGGGGGAGAGACTGCAGGGAGAATACAGTCAGAGAGGGGGAGACACTGCGGGGAGAATACAGTCATAGAGGGGGGAGAGACTACGGGGTGGATACAGTTCGGGGTAGAGACTGTGGGGAGAATACAGTCGGAAAGGGGAAAGGATACAGTCAGAGAGGGGGGAGAGACTGCAGGGAGAATACAGTCAGAGTGGGGGGAGACTGCTGGGAGGATACAGTCGGAGAGGGGGGGAAAGACTGCAGGGAGGACACAGTCGGAGAGGGGGGAGACTGCAGGGAGGAGACAGTCGGATGGGGGGGACTGCGGGGAGGATACAGTCGGAGAGGGGGGAGAGACTGTGGGGAGAATACAGTCGGAAAGGGGAGAGGATATAGTCAGAGAGGGGGGAGAGACTGCAGGGAGAATACAGTCGGAGAGGCTGTGGGGACGATGCAGTCGGAGAGGGGGAGAGACAAGGGGAGGATACAGTCTGGGGGAGATTGCAGGGAGAATACAGTCGGAAAGGGGGGAGAGACTGTGGGGAGGATACAGTCAGAGAGGGGGGAGAGACTGTGGGGAGTATACAGTCGGAAAGGGGGAGAGACTGTGGGAAGGACACAGTCAGAGAGGGGGGAGAGACTGCGGGGAGAATACAGTCAGAGAGACTGTGGGTAAAATACAGTCAGAGAGGGGGGAGAGACCGTGGGAAGGATACAGTCAGAGGGGGGGAAGAGACTTTGGGGAGGATACAGTCAGAGGGGGGGAAGAGACTGTGGGGAGGATACAGTCAGAGAGGGGGGAGAGACCGCGGGGAGGATACAGTCGCGGGGGGGATAGACTGCGGGGAGAATACAGTCGGAAAGGGGAGAGGATACAGTCAGAGACGGGGGAGAGACCGCGGGGAGGATACAGTCAGGGAGGGGGGGGAGAGACTGCGGGGAGGATACAGTTGGGGGTAGAGACTGTGGGGAGAATACAGTCAGAAAGGGGAGAGGATACAGTCAGAGACGGGGGAGAGACCGCGGGGAGGATACAGTCAGGGAGGGGGGGGAGAGACTGCGGGGAGGATACAGTTGGGGGTAGAGACTGTGGGGAGAATACAGTCAGAAAGGGGAGAGGATACAGTCAGAGAGGGGGGAGAGACTGCGGGGAGAATACAGTCAGAGAGGGGGGAGACACGGCGGGGAGAATACACTCAGAGAGGGGGGAGAGACTACGGGGTGGATACCGTTGGGGGTAGAGACTGTGGGGAGAGTACAGTCGGAAAGGGGAGAGGATACAGTCAGAGGGGGGGAGAGACTGCGGGGAGGATACCGTCAGAGGCGGGGTGAGACTGTGGGGAGGATACAGTCAGAGAGGGGGGAGAGACTACGGGGTGGATACAGTTGGGGGTAGACACTGTGGGGAGAATACAGTCGGAAAGGGGAGAGGATACAGTCAGAGAGGGGGGAGAGACTGCGGGGAGAATACAGTCAGAGGGGGGGAGACACTGTGGGGAGAATAAACTCAGAGAGGGGGGAGAGACTACGGGGTGGATACAGTTGGGGGTAAAGACTGTGGGGAGAGTACAGTCGGAAAGGGGAGAGGATACAGTCAGAGGGGGGGAGAGACTGCGGGGAGGATACCGTCAGAGGCGGGGAGATACTGCGGGGAGGATACAGTCGGAAAGGGGGGAGAGACTGTGGGGAGGATACAGTCGGAGAGGGAGGAGAGACTGCGGGGAGGATACAGTCGGAGAGAGCGGAGAGACTGCGGGGAGGATACAGTCAGAGAGGGGGGAGAGACTGCGGGGAGAGTACAGTCAGAGAGGAGGGAGAGACTGCAGGGAGAATACAGTCAGAGAGGGGGGAGAGACTGCGGGGAGGATACAGTCGGAGAGTTGGGAGAGACTGCGGGGAGGATACAGTCGGAGAGTGGGGAGAGACTGTGGGGAGGATACAGTCGGAGAGGGGGAGAGACTGTGGGGAGGATACATTCGGAGAGGGGGGAAAGACTGCGGGGAGGATACAGTCGGAGAGGGGGAGAGACTGCGGGGAGAGTACAGTCAGAGAGGGGGGAGAGGCTGCGGGGAGAATACAGTCAGAGAGGGGGAGAGACTGCGGGGAGGATACAGTCGGAGAGCGGGGAGAGACTGCGGGGAGGATACAGTCAGAGAGTGGGGAGAGACTGTGGGGAGGATACAGTCGGAGAGGGGGAGAGACTGCGGGGAGGATACAGTCGGAGGGGGGGACTGCGGGGAGGATACAGTCGGAGAGAGGGGAGAGACTGTGGGGAGAATACAGTCGGAGATAGGGGAGAGACTGCGGGGAGAATACAGTCAGAGAGGCGGGAGAGACTGCGGGGAGAAGACAGTCAGAGAGGGTGAGAGACTGCGGGTAGAATACAGTCAGAGAGGGGGGAGAGACTGCGGGGAGAAGACAGTCAGAGAGGGTGAGAGACTGCGGGTAGAATACAGTCAGAGAGGGGGGAGACACTGTGGGGAGAATACAGTCGGAAAGGGGAGAGGATACAGTCAGAGAGGTGGGAGAGACTGCGGGGAGAATACAGTCAGAGAGGGGGGAGAGACTGCGGGGAGAATACACTCAGAGAGGGGAGAGAGACTACGGGGTGGATACAGTCAGAAAGGGGGAGAGACTGTGGGGTGGATACAGTCGGAGAAGGGGAGAAACTGTGGGGAGGATACAGTAGGAGAGGGGGGAGACTGCGGGGAGGATACAGTCGGTGAGGGGGAGACTGCGGGGAGGATACAGTCGGAGAGGGGGGAGAGACTGCAGGGAGGATACAGTCGGAGAGGGGGGAGACTGCAGGGCGGATACAGTCGGAGACTGGGGGGACTGCGGGGAGGATACAGTCGGAGATGGGGGAGAGACTGCAGGGAGAATACAGTCAGAGAGGGGGAGACACTGCGGGGAGAATACAGTCATAGAGGGGGGAGAGACTACGGGGTGGATACAGTTCGGGGTAGAGACTGTGGGGAGAATACAGTCAGAAAGGGGAAAGGATACAGTCAGAGAGGGGGGAGAGACTGCAGGGAGAATACAGTCGGAGAGGCTGTGGGGAGGATACAGTCGGAGAGGGGGGAGAGACTGTGGGGAGGATACAGTCAGAGTGGGGGGAGACTGCTGGGAGGATACAGTCGGAGAGGGGGGGAAAGACTGCAGGGAGGACACAGTCGGAGAGGGGGGAGACTGCAGGGAGGAGACAGTCGGATGGGGGGGACTGCGGGGAGGATACAGTCGGAGAGGGGGGAGAGACTGTGGGGAGAATACAGTCGGAAAGGGGAGAGGATATAGTCAGAGAGGGGGGAGAGACTGCAGGGAGAATACAGTCGGAGAGGCTGTGGGGACGATGCAGTCGGAGAGGGGGAGAGACAAGGGGAGGATACAGTCTGGGGGAGATTGCAGGGAGAATACAGTCGGAAAGGGGGGAGAGACTGTGGGGAGGATACAGTCAGAGAGGGGGGAGAGACTGTGGGGAGTATACAGTCGGAAAGGGGGAGAGACTGTGGGAAGGACACAGTCAGAGAGGGGGGAGAGACTGCGGGGAGAATACAGTCAGAGAGACTGTGGGTAAAATACAGTCAGAGAGGGGGGAGAGACCGTGGGAAGGATACAGTCAGAGGGGGGGAAGAGACTTTGGGGAGGATACAGTCAGAGGGGGGGAAGAGACTGTGGGGAGGATACAGTCAGAGAGGGGGGAGAGACCGCGGGGAGGATACAGTCGCGGGGGGGATAGACTGCGGGGAGAATACAGTCGGAAAGGGGAGAGGATACAGTCAGAGACGGGGGAGAGACCGCGGGGAGGATACAGTCAGGGAGGGGGGGGAGAGACTGCGGGGAGGATACAGTTGGGGGTAGAGACTGTGGGGAGAATACAGTCAGAAAGGGGAGAGGATACAGTCAGAGACGGGGGAGAGACCGCGGGGAGGATACAGTCAGGGAGGGGGGGGAGAGACTGCGGGGAGGATACAGTTGGGGGTAGAGACTGTGGGGAGAATACAGTCAGAAAGGGGAGAGGATACAGTCAGAGAGGGGGGAGAGACTGCGGGGAGAATACAGTCAGAGAGGGGGGAGACACGGCGGGGAGAATACACTCAGAGAGGGGGGAGAGACTACGGGGTGGATACCGTTGGGGGTAGAGACTGTGGGGAGAGTACAGTCGGAAAGGGGAGAGGATACAGTCAGAGGGGGGGAGAGACTGCGGGGAGGATACCGTCAGAGGCGGGGTGAGACTGTGGGGAGGATACAGTCAGAGAGGGGGGAGAGACTACGGGGTGGATACAGTTGGGGGTAGACACTGTGGGGAGAATACAGTCGGAAAGGGGAGAGGATACAGTCAGAGAGGGGGGAGAGACTGCGGGGAGAATACAGTCAGAGGGGGGGAGACACTGTGGGGAGAATAAACTCAGAGAGGGGGGAGAGACTACGGGGTGGATACAGTTGGGGGTAAAGACTGTGGGGAGAGTACAGTCGGAAAGGGGAGAGGATACAGTCAGAGGGGGGGAGAGACTGCGGGGAGGATACCGTCAGAGGCGGGGAGATACTGCGGGGAGGATACAGTCGGAAAGGGGGGAGAGACTGTGGGGTGGATACAGTCGGAGAGGGAGGAGAGACTGCGGGGAGGATACAGTCGGAGAGAGCGGAGAGACTGCGGGGAGGATACAGTCGGAGAGGGGGAGAGACTGTGGGGAGGATACATTCGGAGAGGGGGGAAAGACTGCGGGGAGGATACAGTCGGAGAGGGGGAGAGACTGCGGGGAGAGTACAGTCAGAGAGGGGGGAGAGGCTGCGGGGAGAATACAGTCAGAGAGGGGGAGAGACTGCGGGGAGGATACAGTCGGAGAGCGGGGAGAGACTGCGGGGAGGATACAGTCAGAGAGTCGGGAGAGACTGTGGGGAGGATACAGTCGGAGAGGGGGAGAGACTGCGGGGAGGATACAGTCGGAGGGGGGGGACTGCGGGGAGGATACAGTCGGAGAGAGGGGAGAGACTGTGGGGAGAATACAGTCGGAGATAGGGGAGAGACTGCGGGGAGAATACAGTCAGAGAGGCGGGAGAGACTGCGGGGAGAAGACAGTCAGAGAGGGTGAGAGACTGCGGGTAGAATACAGTCAGAGAGGGGGGAGAGACTGCGGGGAGAAGACAGTCAGAGAGGGTGAGAGACTGCGGGTAGAATACAGTCAGAGAGGGGGGAGACACTGTGGGGAGAATACAGTCGGAAAGGGGAGAGGATACAGTCAGAGAGGTGGGAGAGACTGCGGGGAGAATACAGTCAGAGAGGGGGGAGAGACTGCGGGGAGAATACACTCAGAGAGGGGAGAGAGACTACGGGGTGGATACAGTCAGAAAGGGGGAGAGACTGTGGGGTGGATACAGTCGGAGAAGGGGAGAAACTGTGGGGAGGATACAGTAGGAGAGGGGGGAGACTGCGGGGAGGATACAGTCGGTGAGGGGGAGACTGCGGGGAGGATACAGTCGGAGAGGGGGGAGAGACTGCAGGGAGGATACAGTCGGAGAGGGGGGAGACTGCAGGGCGGATACAGTCGGAGACTGGGGGGACTGCGGGGAGGATACAGTCGGAGATGGGGGAGAGACTGCAGGGAGAATACAGTCAGAGAGGGGGAGACACTGCGGGGAGAATACAGTCATAGAGGGGGGAGAGACTACGGGGTGGATACAGTTCGGGGTAGAGACTGTGGGGAGAATACAGTCGGAAAGGGGAAAGGATACAGTCAGAGAGGGGGGAGAGACTGCAGGGAGAATACAGTCGGAGAGGCTGTGGGGAGGATACAGTCGGAGAGGGGGGAGAGACTGTGGGGAGGATACAGTCAGAGTGGGGGGAGACTGCTGGGAGGATACAGTCGGAGAGGGGGGGAAAGACTGCAGGGAGGACACAGTCGGAGAGGGGGGAGACTGCAGGGAGGAGACAGTCGGATGGGGGGGACTGCGGGGAGGATACAGTCGGAGAGGGGGGAGAGACTGTGGGGAGAATACAGTCGGAAAGGGGAGAGGATATAGTCAGAGAGGGGGGAGAGACTGCAGGGAGAATACAGTCGGAGAGGCTGTGGGGACGATGCAGTCGGAGAGGGGGAGAGACAAGGGGAGGATACAGTCTGGGGGAGATTGCAGGGAGAATACAGTCGGAAAGGGGGGAGAGACTGTGGGGAGGATACAGTCAGAGAGGGGGGAGAGACTGTGGGGAGTATACAGTCGGAAAGGGGGAGAGACTGTGGGAAGGACACAGTCAGAGAGGGGGGAGAGACTGCGGGGAGAATACAGTCAGAGAGACTGTGGGTAAAATACAGTCAGAGAGGGGGGAGAGACCGTGGGAAGGATACAGTCAGAGGGGGGGAAGAGACTTTGGGGAGGATACAGTCAGAGGGGGGGAAGAGACTGTGGGGAGGATACAGTCAGAGAGGGGGGAGAGACCGCGGGGAGGATACAGTCGCGGGGGGGATAGACTGCGGGGAGAATACAGTCGGAAAGGGGAGAGGATACAGTCAGAGACGGGGGAGAGACCGCGGGGAGGATACAGTCAGGGAGGGGGGGGGAGAGACTGCGGGGAGGATACAGTTGGGGGTAGAGACTGTGGGGAGAATACAGTCAGAAAGGGGAGAGGATACAGTCAGAGACGGGGGAGAGACCGCGGGGAGGATACAGTCAGGGAGGGGGGGGAGAGACTGCGGGGAGGATACAGTTGGGGGTAGAGACTGTGGGGAGAATACAGTCAGAAAGGGGAGAGGATACAGTCAGAGAGGGGGGAGAGACTGCGGGGAGAATACAGTCAGAGAGGGGGGAGACACGGCGGGGAGAATACACTCAGAGAGGGGGGAGAGACTACGGGGTGGATACCGTTGGGGGTAGAGACTGTGGGGAGAGTACAGTCGGAAAGGGGAGAGGATACAGTCAGAGGGGGGGAGAGACTGCGGGGAGGATACCGTCAGAGGCGGGGTGAGACTGTGGGGAGGATACAGTCAGAGAGGGGGGAGAGACTACGGGGTGGATACAGTTGGGGGTAGACACTGTGGGGAGAATACAGTCGGAAAGGGGAGAGGATACAGTCAGAGAGGGGGGAGAGACTGCGGGGAGAATACAGTCAGAGGGGGGGAGACACTGTGGGGAGAATAAACTCAGAGAGGGGGGAGAGACTACGGGGTGGATACAGTTGGGGGTAAAGACTGTGGGGAGAGTACAGTCGGAAAGGGGAGAGGATACAGTCAGAGGGGGGGAGAGACTGCGGGGAGGATACCGTCAGAGGCGGGGAGATACTGCGGGGAGGATACAGTCGGAAAGGGGGGAGAGACTGTGGGGAGGATACAGTCGGAGAGGGAGGAGAGACTGCGGGGAGGATACAGTCGGAGAGAGCGGAGAGACTGCGGGGAGGATACAGTCAGAGAGGGGGGAGAGACTGCGGGGAGAGTACAGTCAGAGAGGAGGGAGAGACTGCAGGGAGAATACAGTCAGAGAGGGGGGAGAGACTGCGGGGAGGATACAGTCGGAGAGTTGGGAGAGACTGCGGGGAGGATACAGTCGGAGAGTGGGGAGAGACTGTGGGGAGGATACAGTCGGAGAGGGGGAGAGACTGTGGGGAGGATACATTCGGAGAGGGGGGAAAGACTGCGGGGAGGATACAGTCGGAGAGGGGGAGAGACTGCGGGGAGAGTACAGTCAGAGAGGGGGGAGAGGCTGCGGGGAGAATACAGTCAGAGAGGGGGAGAGACTGCGGGGAGGATACAGTCGGAGAGCGGGGAGAGACTGCGGGGAGGATACAGTCGGAGGGGGGGACTGCGGGGAGGATACAGTCGGAGAGAGGGGAGAGACTGTGGGGAGAATACAGTCGGAGATAGGGGAGAGACTGCGGGGAGAATACAGTCAGAGAGGCGGGAGAGACTGCGGGGAGAAGACAGTCAGAGAGGGTGAGAGACTGCGGGTAGAATACAGTCAGAGAGGGGGGAGACACTGCGGGGAGAATACAGTCAGAGAGGGGGAGAGACTACGGGGTGGATACAGTTGGGGGTAGGGACTGTGGGGAGAATACAGTCGGAAAGGGGAGAGGATACAGTCAGAGAGGGGGGAGAGACTGCGGGGAGAATACAGTCAGAGAGGGGTGAGAGACTGCGGGGAGGATACAGTCAGAGGGGGGGAAGAGACTGTGGGGAGGATACAGTCAGAGAGGGGGGAGAGACCACGGGGAGGATACAGACGCGGGGGGGGGAGAGACTGCGGGGAGAATACAGTCGGAAAGGGGAGAGGATACAGTCAGAGACGGGGGAGAGACCGCGGGGAGGATACAGTCGGGGAGGGGGGGAGAGACTGCGGGGAGGATACAGTTGGGGGTAGAGACTGTGGGGAGAATACAGTCAGAAAGGGGAGAGGATACAGTCAGAGAGGTGGGAGAGACTGCGGGGAGAATACAGTCAGAGAGGGGGGAGACACTGCGGGGAGAATACACTCAGAGAGGGGGGAGAGACTACGGTGTGGATACCGTTGGGGGTAGAGACTGTGGGGAGAGTACAGTCGGAAAGGGGAGAGGATACAGTCAGGGGGGGGAGAGACTGCGGGGAGGATACCGTCAGAGTCGGGGAGAGACTGCGGGGAGGATACAGTCGGAAAGGGGGGAGAGACTGTGGGGAGGATACAGTCGGAGAGGGGGGAGAGACTGCGGGGAAGATACAGTCGGAGAGAGGGGAGAGACTGCGGGGAGGATACAGTCGGAGAGGGGGGAGAGACTGCGGGGAGAGTACAGTCAGAGAGGAGGGAGAGACTGCAGGGAGAATACAGTCAGAGGGGGGAGAGACTGCGGGGAGGATACAGTCGGAGAGGGGGGAGAGACTGCGGGGAGGATACAGTCGGAGTGGGGGGAAAGACTGCGGGGAGGATACAGTCAGAGAGGGGGGAGAGACTGCGGGGAGAGTACAGTCAGAGAGGGGGGAGAGACTGCGGGGAGAATACAGTCAGAGAGGGGGAGAGACTGCGGGGAGGATACAGTCGGAGAGGGGGGAGAGACTGCGGGGAGGATACAGTCGGAGAGTGGGGAGAGACTGTGGGGAGGATACAGTCGGAGGGGGGAGAGACTGCGGGGTGGATACAGTCGGAGAGGGGGGACAGACTGCGGGGAGGATACAGTCGGAGAGGGGGAGAGACTGTGGGGAGGATACAGTCGGAGGGGGGGACTGCGGGGAGGATACAGTCGGAGAGAGGGGAGAGACTGTGGGGAGAATACAGTCGGAGATGGGGGAGAGACTGCGGGGAGAAGACAGTCAGAGAGGGTGAGAGACTGCGGGGAGAATACAGTCAGAGAGGGGGGAGACACTGCGGGGAGAATACAGTCAGAGAGGGGGGAGAGACTACGGGGTGGATACAGTTGGGGGGTAGAGACTGTGGGGAGAATACACTCGGAAAGGGGAGAGGATACAGTCAGAGAGGGGGGAGAGACTGCGGGGAGAATACAGTCAGAGACGGGGGAGACACTGCGGGGAGAATACACTCAGAGAGGGGGGAGAGACTACGGGGTGGATACAGTTGGGGGTAGAGTCTGTGGGGAGAGTACAGTCGGAAAGGGGAGAGGATACAGTCAGAGGGGGGGAGAGACTGCGGGGAGGATACCGTCAGAGGCGGGAAGATACTGTGGGGAGGATACAGTCGGAAAGGGGGGAGAGACTGTGGGGAGGATACAGTCGGAGAGGGGGGAGAGACTGCGGGGAGGATACAGTCGGAGAGAGGGGAGAGACTGCGGGGAGGATACAGTCGGAGAGGAGGGAGAGACTGCAGGGAGAATACAGTCAGAGAGGGGGGAGAGACTGCGGGGAGGATACAGTCGGAGAGTTGGGAGAGATTGCGGGGAGGATACAGTCGGAGAGTGGGGAGAGACTGTGGGAAGGATACAGTCGGAGAGGGGGAGAGACTGTGGGAAGGACACAGTCAGAGAGGGGGGAGAGATTGCGGGGAGAATACAGTCGGAGAGACTGTGGGGAAAATACAGTCAGAGAGGGGGGAGAGACTGCTTGGAGGATACAGTCGGAGATGGGTGAGAGACTGTGGGGAGGAGATAGTCAGAGAGAGGGGAGAGACCGCGGGAAGGATACAGTCAGAGGGGGGGAAGAGACTGTGGGGAGGATACAGTCAGAGGGGGGGAAGAGACTGTGGGGAGGATACAGTCAGAGAGGGGGGAGAGACCGCGGGGAGGATACAGTCGGGGGGGAGAGACTGCAGGGAGAATACAGTCGGAAAGGGGAGAGGATACAGTCAGAGACGGCGGAGAGACCGCGGGGAGGATACAGTCGGGGAGGGGGGGGGGGAGACTGCGGGGAGGATACAGTTGGGGGTAGAGACTGTGGGGAGAATACAGTCAGAAAGGGGAGAGGATACAGTCAGAGAGGGGGGAGAGACTGCGGGGAAAATACAGTCAGAGAGGGGGGAGACACTGCGGGGAGAATACACTCAGAGAGGGGGGGAGAGACTACGGGGTGGATACAGTTGGGGGTAGAGACTGTGGGGAGACTACAGTCGGAAAGGGGAGAGGATACAGTCAGAGGGGGGGAGAGACTGCGGGGAGGATACCGTCAGAGGCGGGGAGAGACTGCGTGGAGGATACAGTCGGAAAGGGGGGAGAGACTGTGGGGAGGATACAGTCGGAGAGGGGGGAGAGACTGCGGGGAGGATACAGTCGGAGAGAGGGGAGAGACTGCGGGGAGGATACAGTCGGAGAGGGGGGAGAGACTGCGGGGAGAGTACAGTCAGAGGGGGGGGAGAGACTGCGGGGAGAATACAGTCAGAGAGGGAGAGAGACTGCGGGGAGGATACAGTCGGAGAGGGGGGAGAGACTGCGGGGAGGATACAGTCGGAGAGTGGGGAGAGACTGTGGGGAGGATACAGTCGGAGGGGGGAGAGACTGCGGGGTGGATACAGTCAGAGAGGGGGAGAGACTACGGGGTGGATACAGTTGGGGGTAGAGACTGTGGGGAGAATACAGTCGGAAAGGGGAGAGGATACAGTCAGAGAGGGGGGAGAGACTGCGGGGAGAATACAGTCAGAGAGGGGTGAGAGACTGCGGGGAGAATACACTCAGAGAGGGGGGAGAGACTACGGGGTGGATACAGTCAGAAAGGGGGAGAGACTGTGGGGTGGATACAGTCGGAGAAGGGGAGAGACTGTGGGGAGGATACAGTAGGAGAGGGGGGAGTCTGCGGGGAGGATACAGTCGGTGAGGGGGGAGACTGCGGGGAGGATACAGTCGGAGAGGGGGGAGAGACTGCAGGGAGGATACAGTCGGAGAGTGGGGAGACTGCAGGGAGGATATAGTCGGAGACTGGGGGGACTGCGGGGAGGATACAGTCGGAGATGGGGGAGAGACTGCAGGGAGAATACAGTCAGAGAGGGGGGAGACACTGCGGGGAGAATACAGTCAGAGGGGGGAGAGACTACGGGGTGGATACAGTTCGGGGTAGAGACTGTGGGGAGAATACAGTCGGAAAGGGGAGAGGATGTCGTCAGAGAGGGGGGAGAGACTGCAGGGAGAATACAGTCGGAGAGGCTGTGGGGAGGATACAGTCGGAGAGGGTGGAGAGACTGTGGGGAAAATACAGTCAGAGAGGGGGGAGAGACTGCGGGGAGGATACAGTCAGAGTGGGGGGAGACTGCTGGGAGGATACAGTCGGAGAGGGGGGAGAGACTGCAGGGAGGATACAATCGGAGAGGGGGGAGACTGCAGGGAGGATACAGTCGGATGGGGGTACTGCGGGGAGGATACAGTCAGAGAGGGGGGAGAGACTGTGGGGAGAATACAGTCGGAAAGGGGAGAGGATATAGTCAGAGAGGGGGGAGAGACTGCAGGGAGAATACAGTCGGAGAGGCTGTGGGGACGATACAGTTGGAGAGGGGGGAGAGACAAGGGGAGGATACAGTCTGGGGGAGATTGCAGGGAGAATACAGTCGGAAAGGGGGGAGAGACTGTGGGGAGGATACAGTCAGAGAGGGGGGAGAGACTGTGGGGAGGATGCAGTCGGAAAGGGGGAGAGACTGTGGGAAGGACACAGTCAGAGAGGGGGGAGAGACTGCGGGGAGAATACAGTCGGAGAGACTGTGGGGAAAATACAGTCAGAGAGGGGGGAGAGACTGCTTGGAGGATACAGTCGGAGAGGGGGGAGAGACTGTGGGGAGGAGATAGTCAGAGAGGGGGGAGAGACCGTGGGAAGGATACAGTCAGAGGGGGGGAAGAGACTTTGGGGAGGATACAGTCAGAGGGGGGGAAGAGACTGTGGGGAGGATACAGTCAGAGAGGGGGGAGAGACCGCGGGGAGGATACAGACGCGGGGGGGGGGGAGAGACTGCGGGGAGAATACAGTCGGAAAGGGGAGAGGATACAGTCAGAGACGGGGGAGAGACCGCGGGGAGGATACAGTCGGGGAGGGGGGGGAGAGACTGCGGGGAGGATACAGTTGGGGGTAGAGACTGTGGGGAGAATACAGTCAGAAAGGGGAGAGGATACAGTCAGAGAGGTGGGAGAGACTGCGGGGAGAATACAGTCAGAGAGGGGGGAGACACTGCGGGGAGAATACACTCAGAGAGGGGGGAGAGACTACGGTGTGGATACCGTTGGGGGTAGAGACTGTGGGGAGAGTACAGTCGGAAAGGGGAGAGGATACAGTCAGAGGGGGGGAGAGACTGCGGGGAGGATACCGTCAGAGTCGGGGAGAGACTGCGGGGAGGATACAGTCGGAAAGGGGGGAGAGACTGTGGGGAGGATACGGTCGGAGAGGGGGGAGAGACTGCGGGGAAGATACAGTCGGAGAGAGGGGAGAGACTGCGGGGAGGATACAGTCGGAGAGGGGGGAGAGACTGCGGGGAGAGTACAGTCAGAGAGGAGGGAGAGACTGCAGGGAGAATACAGTCAGAGGGGGGGAGAGACTGTGGGGAGGATACAGTCGGAGAGGGGGGAGAGACTGCGGGGAGGATACAGTCGGAGTGGGGGGAAAGACTGCGGGGAGGATACAGTCAGAGAGGGGGGAGAGACTGCGGGGAGAGTACAGTCAGAGAGGGGGGAGAGACTGCGGGGAGAATACAGTCAGAGAGGGGGAGAGACTGCGGGGAGGATACAGTCGGAGAGGGGGGAGAGACTGCGGGGAGGATACAGTCGGAGAGTGGGGAGAGACTGTGGGGAGGATACAGTCGGAGTGGGGAGAGACTGCGGGGTGGATACAGTCGGAGAGGGGGGAGAGACTGCGGGGAGGATACAGTCGGAGAGGGGGAGAGACTGTGGGGAGGATACAGTCGGAGGGGGGGACTGCGGGGAGGATACAGTCGGAGAGAGGGGAGAGACTGTGGGGAGAATACAGTCGGAGATGGGGGAGAGACTGCGGGGAGAAGACAGTCAGAGAGGGGGGAGACACTGCGGGGAGAATACAGTCAGAGAGGGGGGAGAGACTACGGGGTGGATACAGTTGGGGGTAGAGACTGTGGGGAGAATACACTCGGAAAGGGGAGAGGATACAGTCAGAGAGGGGGGAGAGACTGCGGGGAGAATACAGTCAGAGACGGGGGAGACACTGCGGGGAGAATACACTCAGAGAGGGGGGAGAGACTACGGGGTGGATACAGTTGGGGGTAGAGTCTGTGGGGAGAGTACAGTCGGAAAGGGGAGAGGATACAGTCAGAGGGGGGGAGAGACTGCGGGGAGGATACCGTCAGAGGCGGGGAGATACTGTGGGGAGGATACAGTCGGAAAGGGGGGAGAGACTGTGGGGAGGATACAGTCGGAGAGGGGGGAGAGACTGCGGGGAGGATACAGTCGGAGAGAGGGGAGAGACTGCGGGGAGGATACAGTCGGAGAGGGGGAGAGACTGTGGGAAGGACACAGTCAGAGAGGGGGGAGAGATTGCGGGGAGAATACAGTCGGAGAGACTGTGGGGAAAATACAGTCAGAGAGGGGGGAGAGACTGCTTGGAGGATACAGTCGGAGATGGGTGAGAGACTGTGGGGAGGAGATAGTCAGAGAGAGGGGAGAGACCGCGGGAAGGATACAGTCAGAGGGGGGGAAGAGACTGTGGGGAGGATACAGTCAGAGGGGGGGAAGAGACTGTGGGGAGGATACAGTCAGAGAGGGGGGAGAGACCGCGGGGAGGATACAGTCGGGGGGGAGAGACTGCAGGGAGAATACAGTCGGAAAGGGGAGAGGATACAGTCAGAGACGGGGGAGAGACCGCGGGGAGGATACAGTCGGGGAGAGGGGGGGGGAGAGACTGCGGGGAGGATACAGTTGAGGGTAGAGACTGTGGGGAGAATACAGTCAGAAAGGGGAGAGGATACAGTCAGAGAGGGGGGAGAGACTGCGGGGAAAATACAGTCAGAGAGGGGGGAGACACTGCGGGGAGAATACACTCAGAGAGGGGGGGAGAGACTACGGGGTGGATACAGTTGGGGGTAGAGACTGTGGGGAGACTACAGTCGGAAAGGGGAGAGGATACAGTCAGAGGGGGGGAGAGACTGCGGGGAGGATACCGTCAGAGGCGGGGAGAGACTGCGTGGAGGATACAGTCGGAAAGGGGGGAGAGACTGTGGGGAGGATACAGTCGGAGAGGGGGGAGAGACTGCGGGGAGGATACAGTTGGGGGTAGAGACTGTGGGGAGAATACAGTCAGAAAGGGGAGAGGATACAGTCAGAGAGGGGGGAGAGACTGCGGGGAAAATACAGTCAGAGAGGGGGGAGACACTGCGGGGAGAATACACTCAGAGGGGGGGGAGAGACTACGGGGTGGATACAGTTGGGGGTAGAGACTGTGGGGAGACTACAGTCGGAAAGGGGAGAGGATACAGTCAGAGGGGGGGAGAGACTGCGGGGAGGATACCGTCAGAGGCGGGGAGAGACTGCGTGGAGGATACAGTCGGAAAGGGGGGAGAGACTGTGGGGAGGATACAGTCGGAGAGGGGGGAGAGACTGCGGGGAGGATACAGTCGGAAAGGGGGAGAGACTGTGGGAAGGACACAGTCAGAGAGGGGGGAGAGACTGCGGGGAGAATACAGTCGGAGAGACTGTGGGGAAAATACAGTCAGAGAGGGGGGAGAGACTGCTTGGAGGATACAGTCGGAGAGGGGGGAGAGACTGTGGGGAGGAGATAGTCAGAGAGGGGGGAGAGACCGTGGGAAGGATACAGTCAGAGGGGGGGAAGAGACTTTGGGGAGGATACAGTCAGAGGGGGGGAAGAGACTGTGCGGAGGATACAGTCAGAGAGGGGGGAGAGACCGCGGGGAGGATACAGACGCGGGGGGGGGGAGAGACTGCGGGGAGAATACAGTCGGAAAGGGGAGAGGATACAGTCAGAGACGGGGGAGAGACCGCGGGGAGGATACAGTCGGGGAGGGGGGGGAGAGACTGCGGGGAGGATACAGTTGGGGGTAGAGACTGTGGGGAGAATACAGTCAGAAAGGGGAGAGGATACAGTCAGAGAGGTGGGAGAGACTGCGGGGAGAATACAGTCAGAGAGGGGGGAGACACTGCGGGGAGAATACACTCAGAGAGGGGGGTGAGACTACGGTGTGGATACCGTTGGGGGTAGAGACTGTGGGGAGAGTACAGTCGGAAAGGGGAGAGGATACAGTCAGAGGGGGGGAGAGACTGCGGGGAGGATACCGTCAGAGTCGGGGAGAGACTGCGGGGAGGATACAGTCGGAAAGGGGGGAGAGACTGTGGGGAGGATACAGTCGGAGAGGGGGGAGAGACTGCGGGGAAGATACAGTCGGAGAGAGGGGAGAGACTGCGGGGAGGATACAGTCGGAGAGGGGGGAGAGACTGCGGGGAGAGTACAGTCAGAGAGGAGGGAGAGACTGCAGGGAGAATACAGTCAGAGGGGGGGAGAGACTGCGGGGAGGATACAGTCGGAGAGGGGGGAGAGACTGCGGGGAGGATACAGTCGGAGTGGGGGGAAAGACTGCGGGGAGGATACAGTCAGAGAGGGGGGAGAGACTGCGGGGAGAGTACAGTCAGAGAGGGGGGAGAGACTGCGGGGAGAATACAGTCAGAGAGGGGGAGAGACTGCGGGGAGGATACAGTCGGAGAGGGGGGAGAGACTGTGGGGAGGATACAGTCGGAGTGGGGAGAGACTGCGGGGTGGATACAGTCGGAGAGGGGGGAGAGACTGCGGGGAGGATACAGTCGGAGAGGGGGAGAGACTGTGGGGAGGATACAGTCGGAGGGGGGGACTGCGGGGAGGATACAGTCGGAGAGAGGGGAGAGACTGTGGGGAGAATACAGTCGGAGATGGGGGAGAGACTGCGGGGAGAAGACAGTCAGAGAGGGGGGAGACACTGCGGGGAGAATACAGTCAGAGAGGGGGGAGAGACTACGGGGTGGATACAGTTGGGGGTAGAGACTGTGGGGAGAATACACTCGGAAAGGGGAGAGGATACAGTCAGAGAGGGGGGAGAGACTGCGGGGAGAATACAGTCAGAGACGGGGGAGACACTGCGGGGAGAATACACTCAGAGAGGGGGGAGAGACTACGGGGTGGATACAGTTGGGGGTAGAGTCTGTGGGGAGAGTACAGTCGGAAAGGGGAGAGGATACAGTCAGAGGGGGGGAGAGACTGCGGGGAGGATACCGTCAGAGGCGGGGAGATACTGTGGGGAGGATACAGTCGGAAAGGGGGGAGAGACTGTGGGGAGGATACAGTCGGAGAGGGGGGAGAGACTGCGGGGAGGATACAGTCGGAGAGAGGGGAGAGACTGCGGGGAGGATACAGTCG
>NC_092774.1:1116985-1152481 GCF_047496795.1 Chiloscyllium punctatum | reverse complement strand
AGACACACACACAGGGTCTGCTCTCCTCACACACACACACACACCTAGCCCAAGGGTGTAAAACCTAGACGACACACAGGGTCTGTCTCTCACACACACACACACACCCTAGACAGACACACACAAGTGTCTGTCTCTCTCTCACACACACACATAGACAGACACACACATGGTCTGTCTCTCCTCACCATTCTACACACCCCACCACACACACACCTAGACAGACACCAACACAGGGTCTGTCTCTCACTCACACACACACCTAGACCGACACACACAGGGTCTGCTCTCTCTCACACACACACACACACCTAGACAGTCACACACACAGGGGTCTGTCTCTCTCTCACACACACACACACCTAGACAGACACACACAGGGTCTGTCTCTCTCACACACACACACACCTAGACAGACACACACAGGGTCTGTCTCTCTCACACACACACACCTAGACAGACACACACAGGGTCTGTCTCTCAACACACACACCAAGACAGACACACACAGGTCTGTCTCTCTCACACACACACCTAGACAGACACACACAGGGTCTGTCTCTCTCTCACACACACACACCTAGACAGACACACACAGGGTCTGTCTCTCTCACACACACACACACCTAGACAGACACACACAGGGTCTGTCTCTCTCACACACACACACACCCTAGACAGACACACACAGGGTCTGTCTCTCACACACACACACACACACCTAGACAGACACACACAGGGTCTGTCCTCTCTCACACACACACACACACACCTAGACAGACACACACAGGGTCTGTCTCTCACACACACACACACCTAGACAGACACACACAGGGTCTGTCTCTCTCACACACACACCTAGACAGACACACACAGGGTCTGTCTCTCCACACACACACACACCTAGACAGACACACACAGGGTCTGTCTCTCACACACACACACACCTAGACAGACACACACAGGGTCTGTCTCTCTCACACACACACACACACCTAGACAGACACACACAGGGTCTGTCTCTCTCTCACACACACACACACCTAGACAGACACACACAGGGTCTGTCTCTCTCACACACACACACCTAGACAGACACACACAGGGTCTGTCTCTCACACACACACACACACCTAGACAGACACACACAGGGTCTGTCTCTCTCACACACACACACCTAGACAGACACACACAGGGTCTGTCTCTCTCACACACACACACACACCTAGACAGACACACACAGGGTCTGTCTCTCTCTCACACACACACACACCTAGACAGACACACACAGGGTCTGTCTCTCTCACACACACACACCTAGACAGACACACACAGGGTCTGTCTCTCTCACACACACACACCTAGACAGACAACACACAGGGTCTGTCTCTCTCTCACACACACACACCTAGACAGACACACACAGGGTCTGTCTCTCTCACACACACACACACACCTAGACAGACACACACAGGGTCTGTCTCTCTCTCACACACCACACACCTAGACAGACACACACAGGTCTGTCTCTCACACACACACACACCTAGACAGACACACACAGGGTCTGTCTCTCACACACACACACCTAGACAGACACACACAGGGTCTGTCTCTCTCACACACCACACACCTAGACAGACACACACAGGGTCTGTCTCTCTCACACACACACACACCTAGACAGACACACACAGGGTCTGTCTCTCTCACAACACACACACCTAGACAGACACACACAGGGGTCTGTCTCACACACACACACACACCTAGACAGACACACACAGGGTCTGTCTCTCTCACACACACACACCTAGACAGACACACACAGGGTCTGTCTCTCTCACACACACACACACCTAGACAGACACACACAGGGTCTGTCTCTCTCACACACACACACACCTAGACAGACACACACAGGGTCTGTCTCTCACACACACACACACACCTAGACAGACACACACAGGGTCGGTCTCTCACACACACACACACACCTAGACAGACAAACACAGGGTCTGTCTCTCTCACACACACACACACACACCTAGACAGACACACACAGGGTCTGTCTCTCTCACACACACACACACCTAGACAGACACACACAGGGTCTGTCTCTCTCACACACACACACCTAGACAGACACACACAGGGTCTGTTTCTCACACACACACACACACACCTAGACAGACACACACAGGGTCTGTCTCTCTCACACACACACACCTAGACAGACACACACAGGGTCTGTCTCTCTCACACACACACACACACCCTAGACAGACACACACAGGGTCTGTCTCTCTCACACACACACACACACCTAGACAGACACACACAGGGTCTGTCTCTCTCACACACACACACACCTAGACAGACACACACAGGGTCTGTCTCTCTCACACACACACACACCTAGACAGACACACACAGGGTCTGTCTCTCTCACACACACACACACCTAGACAGACACACACAGGGTCTGTCCTCTCTCTCACACACACACACCTAGACAGACACACACAGGGTCTGTCTCTCACTCACACACACACCTAGACAGACACACACAGGGTCTGTCTCTCACACACACACAGCCTAGACAGACAAACACAGGGTCTGTCTCTCTCACACACGACTACACACACACACACACCTAGACAGACACACACATGGTCTGTCTCTCTCTCACACACACACACACCTAGACAGACACACACAGGGTCTGTCTCTCTCACACACACACACACCTAGACAGACACACACAGGGTCTGTCTCTCTCACTCACACACACACCTAGACAGACACACACAGGGTCTGTCTCTCTCACACACACACACACCCAGACAGACACACACAGGGTCTGTCTCTCTCTCAACACACACACACACACCTAGACAGACACACACAGGGTCTGTCTCTCTCACACCACACACACACACACCTAGACAGACACACACAGGGTCTGTCTCTCTCACACACACACACACACACCTAGACAGACACACACAGGGTCTGTCTCTCTCACACACACACACACCTAGACAGAGACACACAGGGTCTGTCTCTCACACACACACACCTAGACAGACACACACAGGGTCTGTCTCTCACACACACACAGGGTCTGTCTCTCACTCACACACACACACCTAGACAGAGACACACAGGGTCTGTCTCTCTCACACACACACACACCTAGACAGACACACACAGGGTCTGTCTCTCACACACCACACACACACCTAGACAGACACACACAGGGTCTGTCTCTCTCTCACACACACACACACACACCTAGACAGACACACACAGGGTCTGTCTCTCTCACACACACACACCTAGACAGACACACACAGGGTCTGTCTCTCACACACACACACACCTAGACAGGACACACACAGGGTCTGTCTCTCTCTCACACACACACACCTAGACAGACACACACAGGGTCTGTCTCTCACACACACCATACACACACCTAGACAGACACACACAGGTCTGTCCTCTCTCTCTCACACCACCTAGACAGAGACACACAGGTTCTGTCTCTCACACACACACACCCTAGACAGACACACACAGGGTCTGTCTCTCACACACACACACACCACACACACACCTAGACAGACACACTCAGGATCTGTCTCTCTCACACACACCACCTAGACAGAGACACACAGGGTCTGTCTCTCTCTCACACACACACACACACACCTAGACAGACACACACAGGGTCTGTCTCTCACACTCACACACACACCTAGACAGACACACACAGGGTCTGTCTCTCACACACACACACACACACCTAGACAGACACACACAGGATCTGTCTCTCTCACACACACACACCTAGACAGACACACACAGGGTCTGTCTCTCTCACACACACACACACCTAGACAGACACACACAGGGTCTGTCTCTCTCTCACACACACACACACCTAGACAGACACACACAGGGTCTGTCTCTCACTCACACACACACACCTAGACAGAGCACACACAGGGTCTGTCTCTCACACACACACACACACACCTAGACAGACACACACAGGGTCTGTCTCTCTCACACACACACACACCTAGACAGAGACACACAGGGTCTGTCTCTCACACACACACACACACCTAGACAGACACACACAGGGTCTGTCTCTCTCTCACACACACACACCTAGACAGACACACACAGGGTCTGTCTCTCTCTCACACACACACACACCTAGACAGACACACACAGGGTCTGTCTCTCTCACACACACACACACCTAGACAGACACACACAGGGTCTGTCTCTCTCACACACACACACACCTAGACAGACACACACAGGGTCTGTCTCTCTCACACACACACACACCTAGACAGACACACACAGGGTCTGTCTCTCACTCACACACACCTAGACAGACACACACAGGGTCTGTCTCTCTCACACACACACACACCTAGACAGAGACACACAGGGTCTGTCTCTCTCACACACACACACACACCTAGACAGAGACACACAGGGTCTGTCTCTCTCACACACACACACCTAGACAGACACACACAGGGTCTGTCTCTCTCTCACTCACACACACACACCTAGACAGACACACACAGGGTCTGTCTCTCTCACACACACACACACCTAGACAGACACACACAGGGTCTGTCTCTCTCTCACACACACACACACCTAGACAGACACACACAGGGTCTGTCTCTCACACACACACACACCTAGACAGACACACACAGGGTCTGTCTCTCTCACACACACACACACCTAGACAGAGACACACAGGGTCTGTCTCTCTCACACACACACACACACCTAGACAGAGACACACAGGGTCTGTCTCTCTCACACACACACACCTAGACAGACACACACAGGGTCTGTCTCTCTCTCACTCACACACACACACCTAGACAGACACACACAGGGTCTGTCTCTCTCACACACACACACACCTAGACAGACACACACAGGGTCTGTCTCTCTCTCACACACACACACACCTAGACAGACACACACAGGGTCTGTCTCTCACTCACACACACACACACCTAGACAGACACACACAGGGTCTGTCTCTCTCACACACACACCTAGACAGTCACACACAGGGTCTGTCTCTCTCTCTCACACACACACACACCTAGACAGACACACACAGGGTCTGTCTCTCACTCACACACACACCTAGACAGACACACACAGGGTCTGTCTCTCACACACACACACACACACACCTAGACAGACACACACAGAGTCTGTCTCTCTCTCACACACACACACCTAGACAGACACACACAGGGTCTGTCTCTCACACACACACACACACCTAGACAGACACACACAGTGTCTGTCTCTCACACACACACACACACCTAGACAGACACACACAGGGTCTGTCTCTCTCACACACACACCTAGACAGACACACACAGGGTCTGTCTCTCTCACACACACACACACACCTAGACAGACACACACAGGGTCTGTCTCTCTCACACACACACACACCTAGACAGACACACACAGGATCTGTCTCTCTCACACACACACACACCTAGACAGACACACACAGGGTCTGTCTCTCTCACACACACACCTAGACAGACACACACAGGGTCTGTCTCTCACACACACACACCTAGACAGACACACACAGGGTCTGTCTCTCTCACACACACACACACCTAGACAGACACACACAGGGTCTGTCTCTCACACACACACACCTAGACAGACACACACAGGGTCTGTCTCTCACACACACACACACCTAGACAGACACACACAGGGTCTGTCTCTCTCTCACACACACACACACCTAGACAGACACACACAGGGTCTGTCTCTCTCTCACACACACACCTAGACAGACACACACAGGGTCTGTCTCTCTCACACACACACACCTAGACAGACACACACAGGGTCTGTCTCTCTCTCTCTCACACACACACACACCTAGACAGACACACACAGGGTCTGTCTCTCTCTCTCTCACACACACACACACCTAGACAGACACACACAGGGTCTGTCTCTCTCTCTCTCACACACACACACACCTAGACAGACACACACAGGATCTGTCTCTCTCTCACACACACACACACCTAGACAGACACACACAGGGTCTGTCTCTCACACACACACCTAGACAGACACACACAGGGTCTGTCTCTCTCACACACACACACACCTAGACAGACACACACAGGGTCTGTCTCTCTCACACACACACACACCTAGACAGACACACACAGGGTCTGTCTCTCTCACACACACACACCTAGACAGACACACACAGGGTCTGTCTCTCTCTCACACACACACACACCTAGACAGACACACACAGGGTCTGTCTCTCTCTCACACACACACACCTAGACAGACACACACAGGGTCTGTCTCTCTCACACACACACACACCTAGACAGACACACACAGGGTCTGTCTCTCTCACACACACACCTAGACAGACACACACAGGGTCTGTCTCTCTCACACACACACACACCTAGACAGACACACACAGGGTCTGTCTCTCACACACACACACACACACCTAGACAGACACACACAGGGTCTGTCTCTCTCTCACACACACACACCTAGACAGACACACACAGGATCTGTCTCTCTCACACACACACACCTAGACAGACACACACAGGGTCTGTCTCTCTCACACACACACCTAGACAGACACACACAGGGTCTGTCTCTCTCACACACACACACCTAGACAGACACACACAGGGTCTGTCTCTCTCACACACACACACACCTAGACAGACACACACAGGGTCTGTCTCTCTCTCACACACACACACCTAGACAGACACACACAGGGTCTGTCTCTCACTCACACACACACCTAGACAGACACACACAGGGTCTGTCTCTCTCACACACACACACCTAGACAGACACACACAGGGTCTGTCTCTCTCACACACACACACACACACCTAGACAGACACACACAGGGTCTGTCTCTCACACACACACACACCTAGACAGACACACACAGGGTCTGTCTCTCACACACACACACACACACACACACCTAGACAGACACACACAGGGTCTGTCTCTCACACACACACACACACACACACACCTAGACAGACACACACAGGGTCTGTCTCTCTCACACACACACACACACACCTAGACAGACACACACAGGGTCTGTCTCTCACACACACACACACCTAGACAGACACACACAGGGTCTGTCTCTCTCACACACACACACACACACACACACCTAGACAGACACACACAGGGTCTGTCTCTCACACACACACACACACACACACCTAGACAGACACACACAGGGTCTGTCTCTCTCACACACACACACACACACCTAGACAGACACACACAGGGTCTGTCTCTCTCACACTCACATCTTTCCCCCGAACCAACACAATTGAAACCCAGAGGCAAGAACGAGAAGCCTCTCTGCAAGAAGCGACAGTGTAAAAAGCCTTCCCCCCCCCCCCCCGCAACCCCGCACCCCCCTTTTGGTCTTGTCTCTGTTCCCCCAGCTCCTTGCCTCTTAACGCCAGCCCTCCCCTTCCCACCCCCCAACCCAACAGACAACGAAGATCAAAAACACCAAGGGGTGGGGGATGGGGGGGGGGGGAAAAAACCAATGCAGCTGATGGTCTTACTTACAGTAATCCACAGGAACTGAGCTCTTCAAGTGGGTGAGAGGTGTGTGTGTGGTACAACACAGCCTTTTCCCTCCTGTCTCTTAGATTCACCCCCCCCCCACAAGAATGGTCCCAGTTCTGTAGCCAATTTCTCCCTGATCTCTAATAAAGAGGCAATGGGAGGATTTAATATTGTATTTTTGCCATCCCCACCTCCTCCCCCAATGTTGTATTATTATTATTTTGTTGTTATAGCCCCTGCCTGTCCAGTTTTCCTGATATTGTTAATGCTGACTGGACTCACTCCCCAATTCATTCATTCATTCATTTGACATTTCAACCCAAGACAATTGCAAGGCACTACCCGCCCTGGCGGCCAGGGGGAGCCGGCGAGACGGCACCCGCCCGCGGCCCGCCGGGAGTTGTAGTCCCTCTGCCGCCCCGAGCCGACCCGGTGGGCATGCGCGGCGGACTACAAGTCCCGGCGGCCGCGGGCGCCGAGGGTGCGCAGCCGCCAAACGCGGCCGCAGAGGCTTCTGGGGGCTGTAGTCCTTTCATTCATCAGCAGCACCATTGGGGTCAATGGGGAGTGTGTGTCTGAGTGTGTAAGAGAGGGAGTGTGTGTCTGAGTGTGTAAGAGAGAGTGAGTGTGTGAGTGTGCAAGAAAGAGAGAGTGTGTGTCTGAGTGTGCAAGAGAGGGAGTGTGTTTCTGAGAGTGTGAGAGAGGGAGTGTGTGTCTGAGTGTGTAAGAGAGGGAGTGTGTGTCTGAGAGTGTGAGAGAGGGAGTGTGTAAGAGAGAGTGAGTGTGTGTCTGAGAGTGAGAGAGGGAGTGTGTGAGTGTGCAAGAAAGAGAGAGTGTTTGTCTGAGTGTGCAAGAGAGGGAGGGTGTGTCTGAGAGTTTGAGAGAGGGAGTGTGTGTCTGAGAGTGTGAGAGAGGGAGTGTGTGTCTGAGTGTGTGAGAGAGGGAGTGTGTGTCTGAGTGTGCAAGAGAGGGAGTGTGTTTCTGAGAGTGTGAGAGAGGGAGTGTGTGTCTGAGTGTGTAAGAGAGGGAGTGTGTGTCTGAGAGTGTGAGAGAGGGTGTGTGTGTCTGAGAGTGTGAGAGAGGGAGTGTGTGTCTGAGAGTGTGAGAGAGGGAGAGTGTGTCTGAGTGTGCAAGAGAGGGAGTGTGTTTCTGAGAGTGTGAGAGAGGGAGTGTGTGTCTGAGTGTGTAAGAGAGGGAGTGTGTGTCTGAGAGTGTGAGAGAGGGAGTGTGTAAGAGAGAGTGAGTGTGTGTCTGAGAGTGAGAGAGGGAGTGTGTGAGTGTGCAAGAAAGAGAGAGTGTTTGTCTGAGTGTGCAAGAGAGGGAGGGTGTGTCTGAGAGTTTGAGAGAGGGAGTGTGTGTCTGAGAGTGTGAGAGAGGGAGTGTGTGTCTGAGTGTGTGAGAGAGGGAGTGTGTGTCTGAGAGTGTAAGAGAGGGAGTGTGTGTCTGAGTGTGCAAGAGAGGGAGTGTGTTTCTGAGAGTGTGAGAGAGGGAGTGTGTGTCTGAGTGTGTAAGAGAGGGAGTGTGTGTCTGAGTGTGTGAGAGAGGGAGTGTGTGTCTGAGTGTGTGAGAGAGGGAGTGTGTGTCTGAGAGTGTGAGAGAGAGGGTGTGTCTGAGTGTGTAAGAGAGGGAGTGTGTGTGTGTAAGAGAGGGAGTGTGTGTCTGAGAGTGTAAGAGAGGGAGTGTGTGTCTAAGTGTGAGAGAGGGAGTGTGTGTCTAAGTGTGAGAGAGGGAGTGTGTGTCTGAGTGTGTAAGAGAGGGAGTGTGTGTCTGAGTGTGAGAGAGGGAGTGTGTGTCTGAGTGTGTAAGAGAGGGAGTGTGTGTCTGAGTGTGTGAGAGAGGGAGTGTGTGTCTGAGTGTGTGAGAGAGGGAGTGTGTGTCTGAGTGTGTGTGTGAGAGGGAGTGTGTGTCTGAGTGTGTAAGAGAGGGAGTGTGTGTCTGAGTGGGAGAGAGGGAGTGTGTGTCTGAGTGTGAGAGAGGGAGTGTGTGTCTGAGTGTGTAAGAGAGGGAATGTGTGTCTGAGTGTGTGTGAGAGGGAGTGTGTGTGAGAGGGAGTGTGTGTGAGAGGGAGTGTGTGTCTGAGAGTGTGAGAGAGTGAGTGTGTGTCTGAGTGTGTGAGAGGGAGTGTGTGTCTGAGAGTGTGAGACAGGGAGAGTGTGTCTGAGAGTGTGAGAGAGGGAGTGTGTGTCTGAGAGTGTGAGAGAGGGAGTGTGTGTCTGAGAGTGTGAGAGAGGGAGTGTGTGTCTGTGTGTGTGTGAGAGAGGGAGTGTGTGTCTGAGAGTGTGAGAGAGGGAGTGTGTGTCTGAGTGTGTGTGTGAGAGGGAGTGTGTGTCTGAGAGTGTGAGAGAGGGAGTGTGTGTCTGAGTGTGAGAGAGGGAGTGTGTGTCTGAGTGTGTGAGACAGGGAGAGTGTGTCTGAGAGTGTGAGAGAGGGAGTGTGTGTCTGAGAGTGTGTGTCTGAGTGTGTGAGAGAGGGAGTGTGTGTCTGAGTGTGTGTGTGAGAGGGAGTGTGTGTCTGAGAGTGTGAGAGAGGGAGTGTGTGTCTGAGTGTGTGAGAGGGAGTGTGTGTCTGAGAGTGTGAGACAGGGAGAGTGTGTCTGAGTGTGTGAGAGAGGGAGTGTGTGTCTGAGTGTGTGAGAGAGGGAGTGTGTGTCTGAGAGTGTGAGAGAGGGAGTGTGTGTCTGAGTGTGTGTGAGAGGGAGTGTGTGTCTGAGTGTGTGAGAGAGGGATTGTGTGTCTGAGTGTGTGTGTGAGAGGGAGTGTGTGTCTGAGAGTGTGAGAGAGGGAGTGTGTGTCTGAGTGTGTGAGAGGGAGTGTGTGTCTGAGAGTGTGAGACAGGGAGAGTGTGTCTGAGTGTGAGAGAGGGAGTGTGTGTCTGAGTGTGAGAGAGGGAGTGTGTGTCTGAGTGTGTGAGAGAGGGAGTGTGTGTGTCTGAGAGTGTGAGAGAGGGAGGGAGTGTGTGTGTCTGACAGTGTGAGAGAGGGAGTGTGTGTGTCTGAGAGTGTGAGAGAGGGAGTGTGTGTCTGAGTGTGTGTAAGAGGGAGTGTGTGTCTGAGTGTGTGAGAGAGGGAGTGTGTGAGAGAGGGAGTGTGTGTGTGAATGTGTGTGTGAGAGGGAGTGTGTGTCTGAGTGTGTGTGTGAGAGGGAGTGTGTGTCTGAGAGTGTGAGAGAGGGAGTGTGTGTGTGAGTGTGTGAGAGAGGGAGTGTGTGTGTGAGTGTGTGTGTGAGAGGGAGTGTGTGTCTGAGAGTGTGTGAGAGGGAGAGGGTGTGTGTGAGTGTGTGTGAGAGAGGGAGTGTGTGTCTGAGTGTGTAAGAGAGGGAGTGTGTGTCTGAGTGTGAGAGAGGGAGTGTGTGTCTGAGTGTGTGAGGGAGGGAGTGTGTGTCTGAGTGTGTGTGTGAGAGGGAGTGTGTGTCTGAGTGTGAGAGAGGGAGTGTGTGTCTGAGTGTGTAAGAGAGGGAGTGTGTGTCTGAGTGTGAGAGAGGGAGTGTGTGTCTGAGTGTGTAAGAGAGGGAATGTGTGTCTGAGTGTGTAAGAGAGGGAGTGTGTGTCTGAGTGTGTAAGAGAGGGAGTGTGTGTCTGAGTGTGTAAGAGAGGGAGTGTGTGTCTGAGTGTGTGTGAGAGGGAGTGTGTGTCTGAGTGTGTGTGAGAGGGAGTGTGTGTCTGAGTGTGTGAGAGAGGGAGTGTGTGTCTGAGAGTGTGAGAGAGGGAGTGTGTGTCTGAGAGTGTGAGACAGGGAGAGTGTGTCTGAGTGTGAGAGAGAGGGAGTGTGTGTCTGAGTGTGTAAGAGAGGGAGTGTGTGTCTGAGTGTGTGTGAGAGGGAGTGTGTGTCTGAGTGTGTTTGCGAGGGAGTGTGTGTCTGAGTGTGTGTGAGAGAGGGAGTGTGTGAGAGAGGGGGTGTGTGAGAGAGGGAGTGTGTGTGAGAGAGGGAGTGTGTGTGAGAGAGGGAGTGTGTGTGAGAGAGGGAGTGTGTGTAAGAGAGGGAGTGTGTGTCTGAGTGTGAGAGAGAGGGGGTGTGTGTAAGAGAGGGAGTGTGTGTCTGGGTGTGTGAAAGAGGGAGTGTGTGGGAGAGGGAGTGTGTGTCTGAGAGTGTAAGAGAGGGAGTGTGTGTCTGAGAGTGTGTGAGAGGGAGTGTGTGTCTGAGAGTGTGTGAGAGGGAGTGTGTGTCTGAGAGTGTGTGAGAGGGAGTGTGTGTCTGAGAGTGTGAGAGAGGGAGTGTGTGTCTGAGTGTGTGTGAGAGAGGGAGTGTGTGTCTGAGAGTGTGAGAGAGGGAGTGTGTGTCTGAGTGTGTGTGAGAGGGAGTGTGTGTCTGAGAGTGTGAGAGAGGGAGTGTGTGTGTGAGTGTGTGTGTGTCTGAGAGTGAGAGAGGGAGTGTGTGTCTGAGTGTGAGAGGGGGAGTGTGTGTCTGAGTGTGTGAGAGAGGGAGTGTGTGTCTGAGAGTGAGAGAGGGAGTGTGTGTCTGAGAGTGTGAGAGAGGGAGTGTGTGTCTGAGAGTGTGGGAGAGGGAGTGTGTGTCTGAGAGTGAGAGAGAGGGAGTGTGTGCCTGAGAGTGTAAGAGAGGGAGTGTGTGCCTGAGAGTGTAAGAGAGGGAGTGTGTGTCTGAGAGTGTAAGAGAGGGAGTGTGTGTCTGAGAGTGTGTGAGAGGGAGTGTGTGTCTGAGTGTGTAAGAGAGGGAGTGTGTGTCTGAGTGTGAGAGAGGGAGTGTGTGTCTGAGTGTGTAAGAGAGGGAATGTGTGTCTGAGTGTGTAAGAGAGGGAGTGTGTGTCTGAGTGTGTAAGAGAGGGAGTGTGTGTCTGAGTGTGTGTGAGAGGGAGTGTGTGTCTGAGTGTGTGTGAGAGGGAGTGTGTGTCTGAGAGTGTGAGAGAGGGAGTGTGTGTCTGAGAGTGTGAGACAGGGAGAGTGTGTCTGAGTGTGAGAGAGAGGGAGTGTGTGTCTGAGAGTGTGAGAGAGGGAGTGTGTGTCTGTGTGTGTGTGTGAGAGGGAGTGTGTGTCTGAGAGTGTGAGAGAGGGAGTGTGTGTCTGAGTGTGTGTGTGAGAGGGAGTGTGTGTCTGAGAGTGTGAGAGAGGGAGTGTGTGTCTGAGTGTGTGAGAGAGGGAGTGTGTGTCTGAGAGTGTGAGAGAGGGAGTGTGTGTCTGTGTGTGTGAGAGGGAGTGTGTGTCTGAGAGTGTGAGAGAGGGAGTGTGTGTCTGAGAGTGTGTGTGAGAGGGAGTGTGTGTCTGAGAGTGTGAGAGAGGGAGTGTGTGTCTGAGTGTGTGAGAGGGAGTGTGTGTCTGAGAGTGTGAGACAGGGAGAGTGTGTCTGAGTGTGAGAGAGGGAGTGTGTGTCTGAGTGTGTGAGAGAGGGAGTGTGTGTCTGAGTGTGTGAGAGAGGGAGTGTGTGTCTGTGTGTGAGAGAGAGGGAGTGTGTGTCTGAGTGTGTGTGTGAGAGGGAGTGTGTGTCTGAGTGTGTGTGTGAGAGGGAGTGTGTGTCTGAGTGTGTGTGTGAGAGGGAGTGTGTGTCTGAGAGTGTGAGAGAGGGAGTGTGTGTCTGAGTGTGTGAGAGAGGGAGTGTGTGTCTGAGTGTGTGAGAGAGGGAGTGTGTGTCTGAGAGTGTGAGAGAGGGAGTGTGTGCCTGAGTGTGTGAGAGAGGGAGTGTGTGTCTGAGTGTGTGAGAGAGGGAGTGTGTGTCTGAGAGTGTGAGAGAGGGAGTGTGTGTCTGTGTGTGTGAGAGGGAGTGTGTGTCTGAGAGTGTGAGAGAGGGAGTGTGTGTCTGAGTGTGTGTGTGAGAGGGAGTGTGTGTCTGAGAGTGTGTGAGAGGGAGTGTGTGTCTGAGAGTGTGAGAGAGGGAGTGTGTGTCTGAGTGTGTGAGAGGGAGTGTGTGTCTGAGAGTGTGAGACAGGGAGAGTGTGTCTGAGAGTGTGAGAGAGGGAGTGTGTGTCTGAGAGTGTGAGAGAGGGAGTGTGTGTCTGAGTGTGTGTGAGAGGGAGTGTGTGTGTGAGTGTGTGAGAGAGGGAGTGTGTGTGTGAGTGTGTGAGAGAGGGAGTGTGTGTGTGAGTGTGTGAGAGAGGGAGTGTGTGTGTGAGTGTGTGAGAGAGGGAGTGTGTGTGTGAGTGTGTGTGTGAGAGGGAGTGTGTGTCTGAGTGTGTGTGTGAGAGGGAGTGTGTGTCTGAGAGTGTGTGAGAGGGAGTGTGTGTCTGAGAGTGTGAGAGAGGGAGTGTGTGTGTGAGTGTGTGAGAGAGGGAGTGTGTGTCTGAGAGTGTGAGAGAGGGAGTGTGTGTGTGAGTGTGTGTGTGAGAGGGAGTGTGTGTCTGAGAGTGTGAGAGAGGGAGTGTGTGTCTGAGTGTGTGAGACAGGGAGAGTGTGTCTGAGTGTGTGAGACAGGGAGAGTGTGTCTGAGTGTGAGAGAGGGAGTGTGTGTCTGAGAGTGTGAGAGAGGGAGTGTGTGTCTGAGTGTGTGAGAGAGGGAGTGTGTGTCTGAGTGTGTGAGAGAGGGAGTGTGTGTGTGAGTGTGTGAGAGAGGGAGTGTGTGTGTGAGTGTGTGAGAGAGGGAGTGTGTGTCTGAGTGTGTGAGAGAGGGAGTGTGTGTCTGAGTGTGTGAGAGAGGGAGTGTGTGTCTGTGTGTGAGAGAGAGGGAGTGTGTGTCTGAGTGTGTGTGTGAGAGGGAGTGTGTGTCTGAGTGTGTGTGTGAGAGGGAGTGTGTGTCTGAGAGTGTGAGAGAGGGAGTGTGTGTCTGAGTGTGTGAGACAGGGAGTGTGTGTCTGAGTGTGTGAGAGAGGGAGTGTGTGTCTGAGTGTGTGAGAGAGGGAGTGTGTGTCTGAGATTGTGAGAGAGGGAGTGTGTGTCTGAGTGTGTGAGAGAGGGAGTGTGTGTCTGAGAGTGTGAGAGAGGGAGTGTGTGTCTGTGTGTGTGAGAGGGAGTGTGTGTCTGAGAGCGTGAGAGAGGGAGTGTGTGTCTGAGTGTGTGTGTGAGAGGGAGTGTGTGTCTGAGAGTGTGAGAGAGGGAGTGTGTGTCTGAGTGTGTGAGAGGGAGTGTGTGTCTGAGAGTGTGAGACAGGGAGAGTGTGTCTGAGAGTGTGAGAGAGGGAGTGTGTGTCTGAGTGTGTGAGAGAGGGAGTGTGTGTCTGAGAGTGTGAGAGAGGGAGTGTGTGTCTGAGAGTGTGAGAGAGGGAGTGTGTGTCTGAGTGTGTGTGAGAGGGAGTGTGTGTGTGAGTGTGTGAGAGAGGGAGTGTGTGTGTGAGTGTGTGAGAGAGGGAGTGTGTGTGTGAGTGTGTGAGAGAGGGAGTGTGTGTGTGAGTGTGTGAGAGAGGGAGTGTGTGTGTGAGTGTGTGTGAGAGAGGGAGTGTGTGTGTGAGTGTGTGTGTGAGAGGGAGTGTGTGTCTGAGTGTGTGTGTGAGAGGGAGTGTGTGTCTGAGAGTGTGTGAGAGGGAGTGTGTGTCTGAGAGTGTGAGAGAGGGAGTGTGTGTGTGAGTGTGTGATAGAGGGAGTGTGTGTCTGAGAGTGTGAGAGAGGGAGTGTGTGTGTGAGTGTGTGTGTGAGAGGGAGTGTGTGTCTGAGAGTGTGAGAGAGGGAGAGTGTGTGTGAGTGTGTGTGTGTCTGAGAGTGTGAGAGAGGGAGTGTGTGTCTGAGTGTGTGAGACAGGGAGAGTGTGTCTGAGTGTGAGAGAGGGAGTGTGTGTCTGAGAGTGTGAGAGAGGGAGTGTGTGTCTGAGTGTGTGTGAGAGGGAGTGTGTGTCTGAGTGTGTGAGAGAGGGAGTGTGTGTGTGAGTGTGTGAGAGAGGGAGTGTGTGTGTGAGTGTGTGAGAGAGGGAGTGTGTGTCTGAGTGTGTGTGTGAGAGGGAGTGTGTGTCTGAGTGTGTGTGTGAGAGGGAGTGTGTGTCTGAGAGTGTGAGAGAGGGAGTGTGTGTCTGAGTGTGTGAGACAGGGAGTGTGTGTCTGAGTGTGTGAGAGAGGGAGTGTGTGTCTGAGTGTGTGAGAGAGGGAGTGTGTGTCTGAGATTGTGAGAGAGGGAGTGTGTGTCTGAGTGTGTGAGAGAGGGAGTGTGTGTCTGAGAGTGTGAGAGAGGGAGTGTGTGTCTGTGTGTGTGAGAGGGAGTGTGTGTCTGAGAGCGTGAGAGAGGGAGTGTGTGTCTGAGTGTGTGTGTGAGAGGGAGTGTGTGTCTGAGAGTGTGAGAGAGGGAGTGTGTGTCTGAGTGTGTGAGAGGGAGTGTGTGTCTGAGAGTGTGAGACAGGGAGAGTGTGTCTGAGAGTGTGAGAGAGGGAGTGTGTGTCTGAGTGTGTGAGAGAGGGAGTGTGTGTCTGAGAGTGTGAGAGAGGGAGTGTGTGTCTGAGTGTGTGTGAGAGGGAGTGTGTGTGTGAGTGTGTGAGAGAGGGAGTGTGTGTGTGAGAGAGGGAGTGTGTGTGTGAGTGTGTGAGAGAGGGAGTGTGTGTGTGAGTGTGTGTGAGAGAGGGAGTGTGTGTGTGAGTGTGTGTGTGAGAGGGAGTGTGTGTCTGAGTGTGTGTGTGAGAGGGAGTGTGTGTCTGAGAGTGTGTGAGAGGGAGTGTGTGTCTGAGAGTGTGAGAGAGGGAGTGTGTGTGTGAGTGTGTGAGAGAGGGAGTGTGTGTCTGAGAGTGTGAGAGAGGGAGTGTGTGTGTGAGTGTGTGTGTGAGAGGGAGTGTGTGTCTGAGAGTGTGAGAGAGGGAGAGTGTGTGTGAGTGTGTGTGTGTCTGAGAGTGTGAGAGAGGGAGTGTGTGTCTGAGTGTGTGAGACAGGGAGAGTGTGTCTGAGTGTGAGAGAGGGAGTGTGTGTCTGAGAGTGTGAGAGAGGGAGTGTGTGTCTGAGTGTGTGTGAGAGGGAGTGTGTGTCTGAGTGTGTGAGAGAGGGAGTGTGTGTGTGAGTGTGTGAGAGAGGGAGTGTGTGTGTGAGTGTGTGAGAGAGGGAGTGTGTGTGTGAGTGTGTGAGAGAGGGAGTGTGTGTGTGAGTGTGTGTGAGAGGGAGTGTGTGTCTGAGTGTGTGTGTGAGAGGGAGTGTGTGTCTGAGAGTGTGTGAGAGGGAGTGTGTGTCTGAGAGTGTGAGAGAGGGAGTGTGTGTGTGAGTGTGTGAGAGAGGGAGTGTGTGTCTGAGAGTGTGAGAGAGGGAGTGTGTGTGTGAGTGTGTGTGTGAGAGGGAGTGTGTGTCTGAGAGTGTGAGAGAGGGAGAGTGTGTGTGAGTGTGTGTGTGTCTGAGAGTGTGAGAGAGGGAGTGTGTGTCTGAGTGTGTGAGACAGGGAGAGTGTGTCTGAGTGTGAGAGAGGGAGTGTGTGTCTGAGAGTGTGAGAGAGGGAGTGTGTGTCTGAGTGTGTGTGAGAGGGAGTGTGTGTCTGAGTGTGTGAGAGAGGGAGTGTGTGTGTGAGTGTGTGAGAGAGGGAGTGTGTGTGTGAGTGTGTGAGAGAGGGAGTGTGTGTGTGAGTGTGTGAGAGAGGGAGTGTGTGTGTGAGTGTGTGTGAGAGGGAGTGTGTGTCTGAGTGTGTGTGTGAGAGGGAGTGTGTGTCTGAGAGTGTGAGAGAGGGAGTGTGTGTGTGAGTGTGTGTGTGTCTGAGAGTGAGAGAGGGAGTGTGTGTCTGAGTGTGAGAGAGGGAGTGTGTGTCTGAGTGTGTGAGAGAGGGAGTGTGTGTCTGAGAGTGAGAGAGGGAGTGTGTGTCTGAGAGTGTGAGAGAGGGAGTGTGTGAGAGAGGGAGTGTGTGTGTGAGAGAGGGAGTGTGTGTCTGAGTGTGTGAGAGAGGGAGTGTGTGTCTGAGAGTGTGTGAGAGGGAGTGTGTGTCTGAGAGTGTGTGAGAGGGAGTGTGTGTCTGAGAGTGTGTGAGAGGGAGTGTGTGAGAGAGGGAGTGTGTGTCTGAGAGTGTGAGAGAGGGAGTGTGTGTCTGAGAGTGTGTGAGAGGGAGTGTGTGTCTGAGTGTGTGTGAGATGGAGTGTGTGTCTGAGAGTGTGTGAGAGAGGGAGTGTGTGTGTGAGTGTGTGTGAGAGGGAGTGTGTGTCTGAGTGTGTGTGTGAGAGGGAGTGTGTGTCTGAGAGTGTGAGAGAGGGAGTGTGTGTGTGAGTGTGTGTGTGTCTGAGAGTGAGAGAGGGAGTGTGTGTCTGAGTGTGAGAGAGGGAGTGTGTGTCTGAGTGTGTGAGAGAGGGAGTGTGTGTCTGAGAGTGAGAGAGGGAGTGTGTGTCTGAGAGTGTGAGAGAGGGAGTGTGTGAGAGAGGGAGTGTGTGTGTGAGAGAGGGAGTGTGTGTCTGAGAGTGTGGGAGAGGGAGTGTGTGTCTGAGAGTGAGAGAGAGGGAGTGTGTGCCTGAGAGTGTAAGAGAGGGAGTGTGTGCCTGAGAGTGTAAGAGAGGGAGTGTGTGTCTGAGAGTGTGTGAGAGGGAGTGTGTGTCTGAGAGTGTGTGAGAGGGAGTGTGTGTCTGAGAGTGTGTGAGAGGGAGTGTGTGAGAGAGGGAGTGTGTGTCTGAGAGTGTGAGAGAGGGAGTGTGTGTCTGAGAGTGTGTGAGAGGGAGTGTGTGTCTGAGTGTGTGTGAGATGGAGTGTGTGTCTGAGAGTGTGTGAGAGAGGGAGTGTGTGTCTGAGTGTGTGAGAGAGGGAGTGTGTGTCTGAGTGTGTGAGAGAGGGAGTGTGTGTCTGAGTGTGTGTGAGAGGGAGTGTGTGTCTGAGTGTGTGAGAGAGGGAGTGTGTGTCTGAGTGTGAGAGAGGGAGTGTGTGTCTGAGTGTGTGAGAGAGGGAGTGTGTGTCTGAGTGTGTGAGAGAGGGAGTGTGTGTCTGAGTGTGTGTGAGAGGGAGTGTGTGTCTGAGAGTGTGAGAGAGGGAGTGTGTGTCTGAGAGTGTGAGAGAGGGAGTGTGTGTGTGAGTGTGTGAGAGAGGGAGTGTGTGTGTGAGTGTGTGTGTGAGTGTGTGTGTGAGTGTGTGTGTGAGTGTGTGTGTGAGTGTGTGTGTGTGAGTGTGTGTGTGAGTGGGAGTGTGTGTCTGAGTGTGTGTCTGAGTGTGTGTGTGAGTGTGTGTGTGAGAGGGAGTGTGTGTCTGAGAGTGTGAGAGAGGGAGTGTGTGTCTTAGAGTGTGAGAGAGGGAGTGTGTGTCTGAGAGTGTGAGAGAGGGAGTGTGTGTCTGAGAGTGTGTGAGAGGGAGTGTGTGTCTGAGTGTGTGTGAGATGGAGTGTGTGTCTGAGAGTGTGTGAGAGAGGGAGTGTGTGTCTGAGTGTGTGAGAGAGGGAGTGTGTGTCTGAGTGTGTGAGAGAGGGAGTGTGTGTCTGAGTGTGTGTGAGAGGGAGTGTGTGTCTGAGTGTGTGAGAGAGGGAGTGTGTGTCTGAGTGTGAGAGAGGGAGTGTGTGTCTGAGTGTGTGAGAGAGGGAGTGTGTGTCTGAGTGTGTGAGAGAGGGAGTGTGTGTCTGAGTGTGTGTGAGAGGGAGTGTGTGTCTGAGAGTGTGAGAGAGGGAGTGTGTGTCTGAGAGTGTGAGAGAGGGAGTGTGTGTGTGAGTGTGTGAGAGAGGGAGTGTGTGTGTGAGTGTGTGTGTGAGTGTGTGTGTGAGTGTGTGTGTGAGTGTGTGTGTGAGTGTGTGTGTGAGTGTGTGTGTGAGTGTGTGTGTGTGAGTGTGTGTGTGAGTGGGAGTGTGTGTCTGAGTGTGTGTCTGAGTGTGTGTCTGAGTGTGTGTGTGAGTGTGTGTGTGAGAGGGAGTGTGTGTCTGAGAGTGTGAGAGAGGGAGTGTGTGTCTTAGAGTGTGAGAGAGGGAGTGTGTGTCTGAGTGTGTGAGAGAGGGAGTGTGTGTGTGAGAGGGAGTGTGTGTCTGAGTGTGTGAGAGAGGGAGTGTGTGTCTGAGTGTGTGAGAGAGGGAGTGTGTGTCTGAGTGTGTGAGAGAGGGAGTGTGTGTCTGAGTGTGTGTGAGAGGGAGTGTGTGTCTGAGAGTGTGAGAGAGGGAGTGTGTGTCTGAGTGTGTGAGAGAGGGAGTGTGTGTCTGAGTGTGTGAGAGAGGGAGTGTGTGTGTGAGTGTGTGTGTGTCTGAGAGTGAGAGAGGGGGTGTGTGTCTGAGTGTGAGAGAGGGAGTGTGTGTCTGAGTGTGTGAGAGAGGGAGTGTGTGTCTGAGAGTGTGAGAGAGGGAGTGTGTGTGTGAGTGTGTGAGAGAGGGAGTGTGTGTGTGAGTGTGTGTGTGAGTGTGTGTGTGAGTGTGTGTGTGAGTGTGTGTGTGTGTCTGAGTGTGTGTCTGAGTGTGTGTCTGAGTGTGTGTCTGAGTGTGTGTCTGAGTGTGTGTGTGTGTCTGAGAGTGTGAGAGAGGGAGTGTGTGTCTTAGAGTGTGAGAGAGGGAGTGTGTGTCTGAGTGTGTGAGAGAGGGAGTGTGTGTCTGAGTGTGTGAGAGAGGGAGTGTGTGTGTGAGTGTGTGTGTGAGAGGGAGTGTGTGTCTGAGTGTGTGTGTGAGAGGGAGTGTGTGTCTGAGTGTGTGAGAGAGGGAGTGTGTGTCTGAGTGTGAGAGAGGGAGTGTGTGTCTGAGTGTGTGAGAGAGGGAGTGTGTGTCTGAGTGTGTGTGAGAGGGAGCGTGTGTCTGAGAGTGTGAGAGAGGGAGTGTGTGTGTGAGAGTGTGAGAGAGGGAGTGTGTGTGTGAGTGTGTGAGAGAGGGAGTGTGTGTCTGAGTGTGTGAGAGAGGGAGTGTGTGTCTGAGAGTGTGAGAGAGGGAGTGTGTGTGTGAGAGTGTGAGAGAGGGAGTGTGTGTCTGAGAGTGTGAGAGAGGGAGTGTGTGTGTGAGTGTGTGTGTGTCTGAGAGTGAGAGAGGGAGTGTGTGTCTGAGTGTGAGAGAGGGAGTGTGTGTCTGAGTGTGTGAGAGAGGGAGTGTGTGTCTGAGAGTGAGAGAGGGAGTGTGTGTCTGAGAGTGTGAGAGAGGGAGTGTGTGAGAGAGGGAGTGTGTGTCTGAGAGTGAGAGAGAGGGAGTGTGTGCCTGAGAGTGTAAGAGAGGGAGTGTGTGCCTGAGAGTGTAAGAGAGGGAGTGTGTGTCTGAGAGTGTAAGAGAGGGAGTGTGTGTCTGAGAGTGTGTGAGAGGGAGTGTGTGTCTGAGAGTGTGAGAGAGGGAGTGTGTGAGAGAGGGAGTGTGTGTCTGAGAGTGTGAGAGAGGGAGTGTGTGTCTGAGTGTGTGAGAGAGGGAGTGTGTGTGTGAGAGGGAGTGTGTGTCTGAGAGTGTGAGAGAGGGAGTGTGTGTCTGAGTGTGTGAGAGAGGGAGTGTGTGTCTGAGTGTGTGAGAGAGGGAGTGTGTGTCTGAGTGTGTGAGAGAGGGAGTGTGTGTCTGAGTGTGTGAGAGAGGGAGTGTGTGTCTGAGAGTGTGAGAGAGGGAGTGTGTGTCTGAGAGTGTGAGAGAGGGAGTGTGTGTCTGAGAGGGAGTGTGTGTCTGAGAGTGTGAGAGAGGGAGTGTGTGTCTGAGAGTGAGAGAGGGAGTGTGTGTCTGAGAGTGTGAGAGAGGGAGTGTGTGAGAGAGGGAGTGTGTGTCTGAGAGTGAGAGAGAGGGAGTGTGTGCCTGAGAGTGTAAGAGAGGGAGTGTGTGCCTGAGAGTGTAAGAGAGGGAGTGTGTGTCTGAGAGTGTAAGAGAGGGAGTGTGTGTCTGAGAGTGTGTGAGAGGGAGTGTGTGTCTGAGAGTGTGAGAGAGGGAGTGTGTGAGAGAGGGAGTGTGTGTCTGAGAGTGTGAGAGAGGGAGTGTGTGTCTGAGTGTGTGAGAGAGGGAGTGTGTGTGTGAGAGGGAGTGTGTGTCTGAGAGTGTGAGAGAGGGAGTGTGTGTCTGAGTGTGTGAGAGAGGGAGTGTGTGTCTGAGTGTGTGAGAGAGGGAGTGTGTGTCTGAGTGTGTGAGAGAGGGAGTGTGTGTCTGAGTGTGTGAGAGAGGGAGTGTGTGTCTGAGAGTGTGAGAGAGGGAGTGTGTGTCTGAGAGTGTGAGAGAGGGAGTGTGTGTCTGAGAGGGAGTGTGTGTCTGAGAGTGTGAGAGAGGGAGTGTGCGTCTGAGAGTGTGAGAGAGGGAGTGTGCGTCTGAGAGTGTGGGAGAGGGAGTGTGTGTGAGAGAGGGAGTGTGTGTCTGAGAGTGTGGGAGAGGGAGTGTGTGTCTGAGAGTGTGAGAGAGGGAGTGTGTCTCTGAGAGTGAGAGAGAGGGAGTGTGTGTGTGTAAGAGAGGGAGTGTGTGTCTGAGTGTGAGAGAGGGAGTGTGTGTCTGAGTGTAAGAGAGAGGGAGTGTGTGTCTGAGTGTAAGAGAGAGGGAGTGTGTGTCTGAGTGTAAGAGAGAGGGAGTGTGTGTCTGAGAGTGTGAGAGAGGGAGTGTGTGTGAGAGAGGGAGTGTGTGTCTGAGAGTGAGAGAGAGGGAGTGTGTGTCTGAGAGTGTGAGAGAGGGAGTGTGTGTCTGAGAGTGTGAGAGAGGGAGTGTGTGTCTGAGAGTGTGTGAGAGGGAGAGTGTGTCTGAGAGTGTGTGAGAGGGAGAGTGTGTCTGAGAGTGTGAGAGAGGGAGTGTGTGTCTGAGTGTGTGTGTGAGAGGGAGTGTGTGTCTGAGTGTGTGTTTGCGAGGGAGTGTGTTTGCGAGGGAGTGTGTGTCTGAGTGTGTGTGTGAGAGGGAGTGTGTGTCTGAGTGTGTAAGAGAGGGAGTGTGTGAGAGAGGGGGTGTGTGAGAGAGGGAGTGTGTGTGAGAGAGGGAGTGTGTGTGAGAGAGGGAGTGTGTGTAAGAGAGGGAGTGTGTGTCTGAGTGTGAGAGAGAGGGGGTGTGTGTAAGAGAGGGAGTGTGTGTCTGGGTGTGTGAAAGAGGGAGTGTGTGGGAGAGGGAGTGTGTGTCTGAGAGTGTAAGAGAGGGAGTGTGTGTCTGAGAGTGTGTGAGAGGGAGTGTGTGTCTGAGAGTGTGTGAGAGGGAGTGTGTGTCTGAGAGTGTGTGAGAGGGAGTGTGTGTCTGAGAGTGTGAGAGAGGGAGTGTGTCTGAGAGTGTGAGAGAGGGAGTGTGTGTCTGAGAGTGTGAGAGAGGGAGTGTGTGTCTGAGAGTGTGAGAGAGGGAGTGTGTGTCTGAGAGTGTGAGAGAGGGAGTGTGTGTCTGAGAGTGTGAGAGAGGGAATGTGTGTCTGAGAGTGTGAGAGAGGGAGTGTGTGTCTGAGCGTGTAAGAGAGGGAGTGTGTGTCTGAGCGTGTGAGAGAGGGAGTGTGTGTCTGAGTGTGTGTGTCTGAGCGTGTGAGAGAGGGAGTGTGTGTCTGAGTGTGTGTGTCTGAGCGTGTGAGAGAGGGAGTGTGTGTCTGAGTGTGTGTGTGAGAGGGAGTGTGTGTCTGAGTGTGTAAGAGAGGGAGTGTGTGTCTGAGTGTGTGAGAGAGGGAGTGTGTGTAAGAGAGGGAGTGTGTGTGAGAGAGGGAGTGTGTGTAAGAGAGGGAGTGTGTGTCTGAGTGTGAGAGAGAGGGAGTGTGTGTAAGAGAGGGAGTGTGTGTCTGAGTGTGTGAAAGAGGGAGTGTGTGTAAGAGAGGGAGTGTGTGTCTGAGTGTGTGTGTGAGAGAGAGTGTGTGTCTGAGTGTGCGAGAGAGGGAGTGTGTGTCTGAGTGTGAGAGAGGGAGTGTGTGTCTGAGTGTGCAAGAGAGGGAGTGTGTGTCTGAGAGAGTGTGTGAGAGGGAGTGTGTGTCTGAGTGTGAGAGAGGGAGTGTGTGTGAGAGAGGGAGTGTGTGTCTGAGAGTGTGAGAGAGGGAGTGTGTGTCTGAGAGTGTGAGAGAGGGAGTGTGTGTCTGAGTGTGTGTGTGAGAGGGAGTGTGTGTTTGAGAGTGAGAGAGAGTGTGTGTCTGAGAGAGAGTGTGTGTCTGAGAGGGAGTGTGTGTCTGAGAGTGTAAGAGAGGGAGTGTGTGTCTGAGAGTGTGAGAGGGAGTGTGTGTCTGAGAGTGTGAGAGAGGGAGTGTGTGTCTGAGTGTGAGAGAGGGAGTGTGTGTGTCTGAGAGTGTGAGAGAGGGAGTGTGTGTCTGAGAGTGTGAGAGATGGAGTGTGTGTCTGAGAGTGTGAGAGGGGGAGTGTGTGTCTGAGAGTGTGATAGAGGGAGTGTGTGTCTGAGAGTGTGAGAGGGGGAGTGTGTGTCTGAGAGTGTGATAGAGGGAGTGTGTGTCTGAGAGTGTGAGAGAGGGAGTGTGTGTCTGAGAGTGAGAGAGGGAGTGTGTGTCTGAGTGTGTAAGAGAGGGAGTGTGTGTCTGAGTGTGTGTGAGAGAGGGAGTGTGTGTCTGAGTGTGTAAGAGAGGGAGAGTGTGTCTGAGAGTGTGAGAGAGGGAGAGTGTGTCTGAGAGTGTGAGAGAGGGAGAGTGTGTCTGAGAGTGTGAGAGAGGGTGTGTGTGTCTGAGAGTGTGAGAGAGGGTGTGTGTGTCTGAGAGTGTGAGAGAGGGAGTGTGTGTCTGAGAGTGTGAGAGAGGGAGTGTGTGTCTGAGAGTGTGAGAGAGGGAGTGTGTGTCTGAGAGTGTGAGAGAGGGAGTGTGTGTCTGAGAGTGTGAGAGAGGGAGTGTGTATCTGAGAGTGTGAGAGAGGGTGTGTGTGTCTGAGTGTGTGAGAGAGGGAGTGTGTGTCTGAGTGTGTGAGAGAGGGAGTGTGTGTCTGAGTGTGTGAGAGAGGGAGTGTGTGTCTGAGTGTGTGAGAGAGGGAGTGTGTGTCTGAGAGTGTAAGAGAGGGAGTGTGTGTCTGAGAGTGTGAGAGGGAGTGTGTGTCTGAGAGTGTGAGAGAGGGAGTGTGTGTCTGAGTGTGAGAGAGGGAGTGTGTGTGTCTGAGAGTGTGAGAGAGGGAGTGTGTGTCTGAGAGTGTGAGAGATGGAGTGTGTGTCTGAGAGTGTGAGAGGGGGAGTGTGTGTCTGAGAGTGTGATAGAGGGAGTGTGTGTCTGAGAGTGTGAGAGGGGGAGTGTGTGTCTGAGAGTGTGAGAGGGGGAGTGTGTGTCTGAGAGTGTGATAGAGGGAGTGTGTGTCTGAGAGTGTGAGAGAGGGAGTGTGTGTCTGAGAGTGAGAGAGGGAGTGTGTGTCTGAGTGTGTAAGAGAGGGAGTGTGTGTCTGAGTGTGTGTGAGAGAGGGAGTGTGTGTCTGAGTGTGTAAGAGAGGGAGAGTGTGTCTGAGAGTGTGAGAGAGGGAGAGTGTGTCTGAGAGTGTGAGAGAGGGAGAGTGTGTCTGAGAGTGTGAGAGAGGGTGTGTGTGTCTGAGAGTGTGAGAGAGGGTGTGTGTGTCTGAGAGTGTGAGAGAGGGAGTGTGTGTCTGAGAGTGTGAGAGAGGGAGTGTGTGTCTGAGAGTGTGAGAGAGGGAGTGTGTGTCTGAGAGTGTGAGAGAGGGAGTGTGTGTCTGAGAGTGTGAGAGAGGGAGTGTGTGTCTGAGAGTGTGAGAGAGGGAGTGTGTATCTGAGAGTGTGAGAGAGGGTGTGTGTGTCTGAGTGTGTGAGAGAGGGAGTGTGTGTCTGAGTGTGTGAGAGAGGGAGTGTGTGTCTGAGTGTGTGAGAGAGGGAGTGTGTGTCTGAGTGTGTGAGAGAGGGAGTGTGTGTCTGAGTGTGTGAGAGAGGGAGTGTGTGTCTGAGTGTGTGTAAGAGAGGGAGTGTGTGAGAGAGATGGAGTGTGTGTCTGAGTGTGTGAGAGAGGGAGTGTGTGTCTGAGTGTGTGAGAGAGGGAGTGTGTGTCTGAGTGTGTGTAAGAGAGGGAGTGTGTGAGAGAGATGGAGTGTGTGTCTGAGTGTGTGTAAGAGAGGGAGTGTGTGTCTGAGTGTGTGAGAGAGGGAGTGTGTGTCTGAGTGTGTGGTGAGGGAGTGTGTGTCTGAGTGTGTGAGAGAGGGAGTGTGTGTCTGAGAGTGAGAGAGAGGGAGTGTGTGTCTGAGTGTGTGAGAGAGGGAGTGTGTGACTGAGTGTGTGAGAGAGGGAGTGTGTGTCTGAGAGTGTGAGAGAGGGAGTGTGTGTCTGAGAGTGTGAGAGAGGGTGTGTGTGTCTGAGTGTGTGTGAGAGAGGGAGTGTGTGTCTGAGAGTGTGAGAGAGGGAGTGTGTGTCTGAATGTGTAAGAGAGGGAGTTTGTGTCTGAGTGTGAGAGAGAGGGAGTGTGTGTCTGAGAGTGAGAGAGAGGGAGTGTGTGTCTGAGAGTGTGAGAGAGGGAGTGTGTGTCTGAGAGTGTGGGAGAGGGAGTGTGTGTCTGAGTGTGAGAGAGGGAGTGTGTGTCTGAGTGTGAGAGAGGGAGTGTGTGTCTGAGTGTGTGTGTGAGAGGGAGTGTGTGTCTGAGTGTGTAAGAGAGGGAGTGTGTGTCTGAGTGTGTGAGAGAGGGAGTGTGTGTCTGAGTGTGTGAGAGAGGGAGTGTGTGTCTGAGAGTGTGGGAGAGGGAGTGTGTGTGTCTGAGAGTGTGGGAGAGGGAGTGTGTGTGTCTGAGAGTGTGGGAGAGGGAGTGTGTGTGTCTGAGAGTGTGAGAGAGCGAGTGTGTGTCTGAGTGTGAGAGAGGGAGTGTGTGTCTGAGTGTGAGAGAGGGAGTGTGTGTCTGAGTGTGTGTGTGAGAGGGAGTGTGTGTCTGAGTGTGTAAGAGAGGGAGTGTGTGTCTGAGTGTGTGAGAGAGGGAGTGTGTGTCTGAGTGTGTGAGAGAGGGAGTGTGTGTCTGAGTGTGTGTGTGAGAGGGAGTGTGTGTCTGAGTGTGGAAGAGAGGGAGTGTGTGTCTGAGTGTGTGAGAGAGGGAGTGTGTGTCTGAGTGTGTGTGTGAGAGGGAGAGTGTGTCTGAGTGTGTGTGTGAGAGGGAGTGTGTGTCTGAGTGTGGAAGAGAGGGAGTGTGTGTCTGAGTGTGTGTGAGAGGGAGTGTGTGTCTGAGTGTGTAAGAGAGGGAGTGTGTGTCTGAGTGTGTGAGAGAGGGAGTGTGTGTCTGAGTGTGTGAGAGAGGGAGTGTGTGTCTGAGTGTGTGTGTGAGAGGGAGTGTGTGTCTGAGTGTGGAAGAGAGGGAGTGTGTGTCTGAGTGTGTGAGAGAGGGAGTGTGTGTCTGAGTGTGTGTGTGAGAGGGAGAGTGTGTCTGAGTGTGTGTGTGAGAGGGAGTGTGTGTCTGAGTGTGGAAGAGAGGGAGTGTGTGTCTGAGTGTGTGAGAGAGGGAGTGTGTGTCTGAGTGTGTGTGTGAGAGGGAGTGTGTGTCTGCGAGGGAGTGTGTGTCTGAGTGTGTGAGAGAGGGAGTGTGTGTCTGAGTGTGTGTGAGAGAGGGAGTGTGTGTCTGAGAGTGTGAGAGAGGGAGTGTGTGTCTGAGTGTGTGAGAGAGGGAGTGTGTGTCTGAGAGTGTGAGAGAGGGAGTGTGTGTGTCTGAGAGTGTGAGAGAGCGAGTGTGTGTCTGAGTGTGAGAGAGGGAGTGTGTGTCTGAGTGTGTGTGTGAGAGGGAGTGTGTGTCTGAGTGTGTAAGAGAGGGAGTGTGTGTCTGAGTGTGTGAGAGAGGGAGTGTGTGTCTGAGTGTGTGTGTGAGAGGGAGTGTGTGTCTGAGTGTGTAAGAGAGGGAGTGTGTGTCTGAGTGTGTGAGAGATGGAGTGTGTGTCTGAGTGTGTGAGAGAGGGAGTGTGTGTCTGAGTGTGTGAGAGAGGGAGTGTGTGTCTGAGTGTGTGTAAGAGAGGGAGTGTGTGAGAGAGATGGAGTGTGTGTCTGAGTGTGTGTAAGAGAGGGAGTGTGTGTCTGAGTGTGTGAGAGAGGGAGTGTGTGTCTGAGTGTGTGGTGAGGGAGTGTGTGTCTGAGTGTGTGAGAGAGGGAGTGTGTGTCTGAGAGTGAGAGAGAGGGAGTGTGTGTCTGAGTGTGTGAGAGAGGGAGTGTGTGACTGAGTGTGTGAGAGAGGGAGTGTGTGTCTGAGAGTGTGAGAGAGGGAGTGTGTGTCTGAGAGTGTGAGAGAGGGTGTGTGTGTCTGAGTGTGTGTGAGAGAGGGAGTGTGTGTCTGAGAGTGTGAGAGAGGGAGTGTGTGTCTGAATGTGTAAGAGAGGGAGTTTGTGTCTGAGTGTGAGAGAGAGGGAGTGTGTGTCTGAGAGTGAGAGAGAGGGAGTGTGTGTCTGAGAGTGTGGGAGAGGGAGTGTGTGTCTGAGAGTGTGGGAGAGGGAGTGTGTGTGTCTGAGAGTGTGAGAGAGGGAGTGTGTGTGTCTGAGAGTGTGAGAGAGCGAGTGTGTGTCTGAGTGTGAGAGAGGGAGTGTGTGTCTGAGTGTGAGAGAGGGAGTGTGTGTCTGAGTGTGTGTGTGAGAGGGAGTGTGTGTCTGAGTGTGTAAGAGAGGGAGTGTGTGTCTGAGTGTGTGAGAGAGGGAGTGTGTGTCTGAGTGTGTGAGAGAGGGAGTGTGTGTCTGAGTGTGTGTGTGAGAGGGAGTGTGTGTCTGAGTGTGGAAGAGAGGGAGTGTGTGTCTGAGTGTGTGAGAGAGGGAGTGTGTGTCTGAGTGTGTGTGTGAGAGGGAGTGTGTGTCTGCGAGGGAGTGTGTGTCTGAGTGTGTGAGAGAGGGAGTGTGTGTCTGAGTGTGTGTGAGAGAGGGAGTGTGTGTCTGAGAGTGTGAGAGAGGGAGTGTGTGTCTGAGTGTGTGAGAGAGGGAGTGTGTGTCTGAGAGTGTGAGAGAGGGAGTGTGTGTGTCTGAGAGTGTGAGAGAGCGAGTGTGTGTCTGAGTGTGAGAGAGGGAGTGTGTGTCTGAGTGTGTGTGTGAGAGGGAGTGTGTGTCTGAGTGTGTGAGAGAGGGAGTGTGTGTCTGAGTGTGTGAGAGAGGGAGTGTGTGTCTGAGTGTGTGTGTGAGAGGGAGTGTGTGTCTGAGTGTGTAAGAGAGGGAGTGTGTGTCTGAGTGTGTGAGAGAGGGAGTGTGTGTCTGAGTGTGTGTGTGAGAGGGAGTGTGTGTCTGCGAGGGAGTGTGTGTCTGAGTGTGTGAGAGAGGGAGTGTGTGTCTGAGTGTGTGTGAGAGAGGGAGTGTGTGTCTGAGAGTGTGAGAGAGGGAGTGTGTGTGTGAGTGTGTGAGAGAGGGAGTGTGTGTCTGAGAGTGTGAGAGAGGGAGTGTGTGTCTGAGAGTGTGGGAGAGGGAGTGTGTGTGTCTGAGAGTGTGGGAGAGGGAGTGTGTGTGTCTGAGAGTGTGGGAGAGGTAGTGTGTGTGTCTGAGAGTGTGAGAGAGGGAGTGTGTGTGTCTGAGAGTGTGAGAGAGGGAGTGTGTGTCTGAGTGTGAGAGAGGGAGTGTGTGTCTGAGTGTGTGTGTGAGAGGGAGTGTGTGTCTGAGTGTGTAAGAGAGGGAGTGTGTCTGAGAGTGTGAGAGAGGGAGTGTGTGTGTCTGAGTGTGATAGAGGGAGTGTGTGTGTCTGAGTGTGATAGAGGGAGTGTGTGTGTCTGAGTGTGAGAGAGGGAGTGTGTGTGTCTGACAGTGTGAGAGAGGGAGTGTGTGTGTCTGAGAGTGTGAGCGAGGGAGTGTGTGTCTGAGAGTGTGGGAGAGGGAGTGTGTGTGTCTGAGAGTGTGGGAGAGGGAGTGTGTGTGTCTGAGAGTGTGGGAGAGGGAGTGTGTGTGTCTGAGAGTGTGAGAGAGGGAGTGTGTGTCTGAGTGTGAGAGAGGGAGTGTGTGTCTGAGTGTGTGTGTGAGAGGGAGTGTGTGTCTGAGAGTGTGAGAGAGGGAGTGTGTGTAAGAGAGTGTGAGAGAGGGAGTGTGTGTAAGAGAGTGTGGGAGAGGGAGTGTGTGCGTCTGAGAGTGTGGGAGAGGGAGTGTGTGTGTCTGAGTGTGAGAGAGGGAGTGTGTGTCTGAGTGTGTGTCTGAGTGTGTGTGTGAGAGGGAGTGTGTGTCTGAGAGTGTGAGAGAGGGAGTGTGTGTAAGAGAGGGAGTGTGTGTCTGAGTGTGTGTGTGAGAGGGAGTGTGTGTCTGAGAGTGTGGGAGAGGGAGTGTGTGTGAGAGAGTGTGAGAGAGGGAGTGTGTGTCTGAGAGTTTGAGAGAGGGAGTGTGTGTCTGAGAGTGTGAGAGAGGGAGTGTGTGTCTGAGAGTGTGAGAGGGAGTGTGTGTCTGAGAGTGAGAGAGAGGGAGTGTGTGTGTGTAAGAGAGGGAGTGTGTGTCTGAGTGTGAGAGAGGGAGTGTGTGTCTGAGTGTGAGAGAGAGGGAGTGTGTGTCTGAGTGTGAGAGAGGGAGTGTGTGTCTGAGAGTGTGAGAGAGGGAGTGTGTGTCTGAGTGTGTAAGAGAGGGAGTGTGTGTCTGAGAGTGTGAGCGAGGGAGTGTGTGTCTGAGAGTGTGAGCGAGGGAGTGTGTGTCTGAGTGTGTGTGTGAGAGGGAGTGTGTGTCTGAGAGTGTGTGAGAGGGAGTGTGTGTCTGAGAGTGTGTGAGAGGGAGTGTGTGTCTGAGAGTGTGAGAGGGAGTGTGTGTCTGAGAGTGTGAGAGAGGGAGTGTGTGTGTCTGAGTGTGAGAGAGGGAGTGTGTGTGTCTGAGTGTGAGAGAGGGAGTGTGTGTGTCTGAGAGTGTGAGAGAGGGAGTGTGTGTGTCTGAGAGTGTGAGAGAGGGAGGGAGTGTGTGTGTCTGAGAGTGTGAGAGAGGGAGGGAGTGTGTGTGTCTGAGAGTGTGAGAGAGGGAGGGAGTGTGTGTGTCTGAGAGTGTGAGAGAGGGAGGGAGTGTGTGTGTCTGACAGTGTGAGAGAGGGAGTGTGTGTGTCTGAGAGTGTGAGAGAGGGAGTGTGTGTCTGAGAGTGTGAGAGAGGGAGTGTGTGTCTGAGAGTGTGAGAGAGGGAGTGTGTGTCTGAGAGTGTGGGAGAGGGAGTGTGTGTGTCTGAGAGTGTGAGAGAGGGAGTGTGTGTCTGAGTGTGAGAGAGGGAGTGTGTGTCTGAGTGTGTGTGTGAGAGGGAGTGTGTGTCTGAGTGTGTAAGAGAGGGAGTGTGTGTCTGAGTGTGCAAGAGAGGGAGTGTGTGTCTGAGTGTGAGAGAGAGTGTGTGTCTGAGAGTGAGAGAGAGGGAGTGTGTGTCTGAGTGTGTGAGAGAGGGCGTGTGTGTCTGAGTGTGAGAGAGGGAGTGTGTGTCTGAGAGTGAGAGAGGGAGTGTGTGTCTGAGTGTGTAAGAGAGGGAGTGTGTGTCTGAGTGTGTGTGAGAGAGGGAGTGTGTGTCTGAGTGTGTAAGAGAGGGAGAGTGTGTCTGAGAGTGTGAGAGAGGGAGAGTGTGTCTGAGAGTGTGAGAGAGGGTGTGTGTGTCTGAGAGTGTGAGAGAGGGTGTGTGTGTCTGAGAGTGTGAGAGAGGGAGTGTGTGTCTGAGAGTGTGAGAGAGGGAGTGTGTGTCTGAGAGTGTGAGAGAGGGAGTGTGTGTCTGAGAGTGTGAGAGAGGGTGTGTGTGTCTGAGAGTGTGAGAGAGGGAGTGTGTGTCTGAGTGTGTGAGAGAGGGAGTGTGTGTCTGAGTGTGTGAGAGAGGGAGTGTGTGTCTGAGTGTGTGAGAGAGGGAGTGTGTGTCTGAGTGTGTGTAAGAGAGGGAGTGTGTGAGAGAGATGGAGTGTGTGTCTGAGTGTGTGAGAGAGGGAGTGTGTGTCTGAGTGTGTGAGAGAGGGAGTGTGTGTCTGAGTGTGTGTAAGAGAGGGAGTGTGTGAGAGAGATGGAGTGTGTGTCTGAGTGTGTGAGAGAGGGAGTGTGTGTCTGAGTGTGTGGTGAGGGAGTGTGTGTCTGAGTGTGTGAGAGAGGGAGTGTGTGTCTGAGTGTGTGGTGAGGGAGTGTGTGTCTGAGTGTGTGAGAGAGGGAGTGTGTGTGAGAGAGGGAGTGTGTGTCTGAGAGTGTGAGAGAGGGAGTGTGTGTGTCTGACAGTGTGAGAGAGGGAGTGTGTGTGTCTGAGAGTGTGAGAGAGGGAGTGTGTGTCTGAGAGTGTGGGAGAGGGAGTGTGTGTGTCTGAGAGTGTGGGAGAGGGAGTGTGTGTGTCTGAGAGTGTGAGAGAGGGAGTGTGTGTCTGAGTGTGAGAGAGGGAGTGTGTGTCTGAGTGTGAGAGAGGGAGTGTGTGTCTGAGTGTGTGTGTGAGAGGGAGTATGTGTCTGAGAGTGTGGGAGAGGGAGTGTGTGTGTCTGAGAGTGTGGGAGAGGGAGTGTGTGTGTCTGAGTGTGAGAGAGGGAGTGTGTGTCTGAGTGTGTGTGTGAGAGGGAGTGTGTGTCTGAGAGTGTGAGAGAGGGAGTGTGTGTAAGAGAGGGAGTGTGTGTCTGAGTGTGTGAGAGAGGGAGTGTATGTCTGTGTGTGTGTGTGAGAGGGAGTGTGTGTCTGAGAGTGTGAGAGAGGGAGTGTGTGTAAGAGAGGGAGTGTGTGTCTGAGTGTGTGTGAGAGGGAGTGTGTGTCTGAGTGTGTGTGTGAGAGGGAGTGTGTGTCTGAGAGGGAGTGTGTGTCTTAGTGTGTGAGAGAGGGAGTGTATGTCTGAGAGTGTGGGAGAGGGAGTGTGTGTCTGAGAGTGTGGGAGAGGGAGTGTGTGTGAGAGAGTGTGAGAGAGGGAGTGTGTGTCTGAGAGTGTGAGAGAGGGAGTGTGTGTCTGAGAGTGTGAGAGAGGGAGTGTGTGTCTGAGAGTGTGAGAGAGGGAGTGTGTGTCTGAGAGTGTGAGAGGGAGTGTGTGTCTGAGAGTGAGAGAGAGGGAGTGTGTGTGTGTAAGAGAGGGAGTGTGTGTCTGAGTGTGAGAGAGGGAGTGTGTGTCTGAGTGTGAGAGAGAGGGAGTGTGTGTCTGAGTGTGAGAGAGGGAGTGTGTGTCTGAGAGTGTGTGAGAGGGAGTGTGTGTCTGAGAGTGTGTGAGAGGGAGTGTGTGTGTCTGAGTGTGAGAGAGGGAGTGTGTGTGTCTGAGTGTGAGAGAGGGAGTGTGTGTGTCTGAGAGTGTGAGAGAGGGAGTGTGTGTGTCTGAGAGTGTGAGAGAGGTAGGGAGTGTGTGTGTCTGAGAGTGTGAGAGAGGGAGGGAGTGTGTGTGTCTGAGAGTGTGAGAGAGGGAGGGAGTGTGTGTGTCTGAGAGTGTGAGAGAGGGAGGGAGTGTGTGTGTCTGAGAGTGTGAGAGAGGGAGGGAGTGTGTGTGTCTGACAGTGTGAGAGAGGGAGTGTGTGTGTCTGAGAGTGTGAGAGAGGGAGTGTGTGTCTGAGAGTGTGAGAGAGGGAGTGTGTGTCTGAGAGTGTGAGAGAGGGAGTGTGTGTCTGAGAGTGTGGGAGAGGGAGTGTGTGTGTCTGAGAGTGTGAGAGAGGGAGTGTGTGTCTGAGTGTGAGAGAGGGAGTGTGTGTCTGAGTGTGTGTGTGAGAGGGAGTGTGTGTCTGAGAGTGTGAGAGAGGGAGTGTGTGTAAGAGAGGGAGTGTGTGTCTGAGTGTGTGAGAGAGGGAGTGTATGTCTGAGTGTGTGTGTGAGAGGGAGTGTGTGTCTGAGAGTGTAAGAGAGGGAGTGTGTGTCTGAGTGTGTGAGAGAGGGAGTGTATGTCTGAGTGTGTGTGTGAGAGGGAGTGTGTGTCTGAGAGTGTGAGAGAGGGAGTGTGTGTCTGAGTGTGTGAGAGAGGGAGTGTGTGTGTCTGAGAGTGTGGGAGAGGGAGTGTGTGTGTCTGAGAGTGTGGGAGAGGGAGTGTGTGTGTCTGAGAGTGTGAGAGAGGGAGTGTGTGTCTCAGTGTGAGAGAGGGAGTGTGTGTCTGAGTGTGTGTGTGAGAGGGAGTGTGTGTCTGAGTGTGTAAGAGAGGGAGTGTGTGTCTGAGTGTGTGAGAGAGGGAGTGTGTGTCTGAGTGTGTGTGTGAGAGGGAGTGAGTGTAAGAGAGGGAGTGTGTGTCTGAGTGTGTGAGAGAGGGAGTGTGTGTCTGAGTGTGTGTGAGAGAGGGAGTGTATGTCTGAGTGTGTGTGTGAGAGGGAGTGTGTGTCTGAGTGTGAGAGAGAGGGAGTGTGTGTAAGAGAGGGAGTGTGTGTCTGAGTGTGCGAGAGAGGGAGTGTGTGTCTGAGTGTGAGAGAGGGAGTGTGTGTCTGAGTGTGAGAGAGAGGGAGTGTGTGTCTGAGTGTGTGTGTGAGAGGGAGTGTGTGTCTGAGAGTGTGAGAGAGGGAGTGTGTGTCTGAGAGTGTGAGAGAGGGAGTGTGTGTCTGAGAGTGTGAGAGAGGGAGTGTGTGTAAGAGAGGGAGTGTGTGTCTGAGAGTGTGAGAGAGGGAGTGTGTGTCTGAGAGTGTGAGAGGGAGTGTGTGTCTGAGAGTGTGAGAGAGGGAGTGTGTGTCTGAGAGTGTGAGAGAGGGAGTGTGTGTCTGAGAGTGTGAGAGAGGGAGTGTGTGTCTGAGTGTGTGTGTGAGAGGGAGTGTGTGTCTGAGAGTGTGAGAGAGGGAGTGTGTGTCTGAGAGTGTGAGAGAGGGAGTGTGTGTCTGAGAGTGTGAGAGAGGGAGTGTGTGTCTGAGTGTGTGTGTGAGAGGGAGTGTGTGTCTGAGTGTCTAAGAGAGGGAGTGTGTGTCTGAGTGTGTAAGAGAGGGAGTGTGTGTAAGAGAGGGAGTGTGTGTGAGAGAGGGAGTGTGTGTCTGAGTGTGTGAGAGAGGGAGTGTGTGTCTGAGTGTGTGAGAGAGAGTGTGTGTCTGAGAGTGAGAGAGGGAGTGTGTGTCTGAGAGTGTGAGAGGGAGTGTGTGTCTGAGTGTGTAAGAGAGGGAGTGTGTGTCTGAGAGTGAGAGAGGGAGTGTGTGTCTGAGTGAGTGTAAGAGAGGGAGTGTGTGTCTGAGAGTGTAAGAGAGGGAGTGTGTGTCTGAGTGTGTGTCAGAGAGGGAGTGTGTGTCTGAGAGTGTGAGAGAGGGAGTGTGTGTGTGAGAGGGAGTGTGTGTCTGAGTGTGTAAGAGAGGGAGTGTGTGTCTGAGAGTGTGAGAGAGGGAGTGTGTGTCTGAGAGTGTGAGAGAGGGAGTGTGTGTGTGAGAGGGAGTGTGTGTCTGAGAGTATGAGAGAGCGAGTGTGTGTCTGAGAGGGAGTGTCTGTCTGAGAGTATGAGAGAGCGAGTGTGTGTCTGAGAGTGTGAGAGACGGAGTGTGTGTCTGAGAGTGTGAGAGAGGGAGTGTGTGTCTGAGTGTGTAAGAGAGGGAGTGTGTGTGAGAGAGGGAGTGTGTGTCTGAATGTGTAAGAGAGGGAGTGTGTGTGAGAGAGGGAGTGTGTGTCTGAGTGTGTGAGAGAGGGAGTGTGTGTCTGAGAGTGAGAGAGGGAGTGTGTGTCTGAGAGTGAGAGAGGGAGTGTGTGTCTGAGAGTGTGAGAGAGGGAGTGTGTGTCTGAGAGTGTGAGAGGGAGTGTGTGTCTGAGAGTGTGAGAGAGGGAGTGTGAGTCTGAGAGTGTGAGAGAGGGAGTGTGAGTCTGAGAGTGTGAGAGAGGGAGTGTGTGTCTGAGAGTGTGAGAGAGGGAGTGTGTGTCTGAGAGTGTGAGAGAGGGAGTGTGTGTCTGAGAGGGAGTGTGTGTCTGAGAGTGTGAGAGAGGGAGTGTGAGTCTGAGAGTGTGAGAGAGGGAGTGTGTGTCTGAGAGTGTGAGAGAGGGAGTGTGTGTCTGAGAGTGTGAGAGAGGGAGTGTGTGTCTGAGAGTGTGAGAGAGGGAGTGTGTGTCTGAGAGGGAGTGTGTGTCTGAGAGTGTGAGAGAGGGAGTGTGAGTCTGAGAGTGTGAGAGAGGGAGTGTGAGTCTGAGAGTGTGAGAGAGGGAGTGTGAGTCTGAGAGTGTGAGAGAGGGAGTGTGTGTCTGAGAGTGTGAGAGAGGGAGTGTGTGTCTGAGAGTGTGAGAGAGGGAGTGTGTGTGTGAGAGGGAGTGTGTGAGAGAGGGAGTGTGTGTCTGAGAGTGTGAGAGAGGGAGTGTGTGTCTGAGAGTGTGAGAGAGGGAGTGTGTGTCTGAGTGTGTGAGAGAGGGAGTGTGTGTCTGAGTGTGTAAGAGAGGGAGTGTGTGTCTGAGAGTGTGAGAGAGGGAGTGTGTGTCTGAGAGTGTGAGAGAGGGAGTGTGTGTCTGAGAGTGTGAGAGAGGGAGTGTGTGTCTGAGAGTGTGAGAGAGGGAGTGTGTGTCTGAGA
>NC_092774.1:1104485-1109485 GCF_047496795.1 Chiloscyllium punctatum | reverse complement strand
TGTGTGTGTGAGAGAGTGATTCCCGTGCAGTGTGTGTGTGTGTGTGTGTGTGAGAGAGAGAGAGAGAGTGATTCCCGTGCAGTGTGTGTGTGTGTGTGTGTGTGTGTGTGAGAGAGAGTGATTCCCGTGCAGTGTGTGTGTGTGTGTGTGTGAGAGAGAGTGATTCCCGTGCAGTGTGTGTGTGTGTGTGTGTGTGTGTGTGTGTGTGTGAGAGAGTGATTCCCGTGCAGTGTGTGTGTGTGTGTGTGTGAGAGAGAGAGTGATCCCCGTGCAGTGTGTGTGTGTGTGTGTGTGTGTGTGTGAGAGAGTGATCCCCGTGCAGTGTGTGTGTGTGTGTGTGTGAGAGAGAGTGATTCCCGTGCAGTGTGTGTGTGTGTGAGAGAGAGAGAGTGATTCCCGTGCAGTGTGTGTGCGTGTGTGTGAGAGAGAGTGATTCCCATGCAGTGTGTGCGTGTGTGTGTGTGAGAGAGAGAGCGTGATTCACGTGCAGTGTGTGTGTGTGTGAGAGAGAGAGTGATTCCCGTGCAGTGTGTGTGTGTGTGTGTGTGTGTGAGAGAGTGATTCCTGTGCAGTGTGTGTGTGTGTGTGTGTGTGTGTGTGTGAGAGAGAGTGATTCCCGTGCAGTGTGTGTGTGTGTGTGTGTGAGAGAGAGAGAGAGTGATTCCCGTGCAGTGTGTGTGTGTGAGAGAGAGAGAGTGTGATTCACGTGCAGTGTGTGTGTGTGTGTGTGTGTGTGAGAGAGTGATTACTGTGCAGTGTGTGTGTGTGTGTGAGAGAGAGAGTGATTCCCGTGCAGTGTGTGTGTGTGTGAGAGAGAGAGAGATTCCCGTGCAGTGTGTGTGTGTGTGTGTGTGTGTGTGAGAGAGTGATTCCCGTGCAGTGTGTGTGTGTGTGAGAGAGAGAGAGATTCCCGTGCAGTGTGTGTGTGTGTGTGTGTGTGTGAGAGAGAGTGATTCCCGTGCAGTGTGTGTGTGTGTGTGAGAGAGAGAGTGATTCCCGTGCAGTGTGTGTGTGTGTGTGTGTGTGTGTGTGTGAGAGAGAGTGATTCCCGTGCAGTGTGTGTGTGTGTGTGTGTGTGTGAGAGAGTGATTCCCGTGCAGTGTGTGTGTGTGAGAGAGAGAGTGATTCCCGTGCAGTGTGTGTGTGTGTGTGTGTGTGTGTGTGTGTGAGAGAGAGAGTGATTCCCGTGCAGTGTGTGTGTGTGAGAGAGAGTGATTCCCGTGCAGTGTGTGTGTGTGTGTGTGTGAGAGAGAGTGATTCCCGTGCAGTGTGTGTGTGTGTGTGTGTGTGTGAGAGAGAGAGAGTGATTCCCGTGCAGTGTGTGTGTGAGAGAGAGTGATTCCCGTGCAGTGTGTGTGTGTGTGAGAGTGAGAGTGAGAGTGATTCCCGTGCAGTGTGTGTGTGTGTGTGTGTGTGTGAGAGAGTGATTCCCGTGCAGTGTGTGTGTGTGTGTGTGTGAGAGAGTGATTCCCGTGCAGTGTGTGTGTGTGTGTGAGAGAGTGATTCCCGTGCAGTGTGTGTGTGAGAGAGAGTGATTCCCGTGCAGTGTGTGAGAGAGAGAGTGATTCCCGTGCAGTGTGTGTGTGTGAGAGAGACAGTGATTCCCGTGCAGTGTGTGTGTGTGTGTGTGTGTGAGAGAGAGTGATTCCCGTGCAGTGTGTGTGTGTGTGTGTGTGAGAGAGAGTGATTCCCGTGCAGTGTGTGTGTGTGTGAGAGAGAGTGATTCCCGTGCAGTGTGTGTGTGTGTGTGTGTGTGTGAGAGAGAGAGTGATTCCCGTGCAGTGTGTGTGTGTGTGAGAGAGAGTGATTCCCGTGCAGTGTGTGTGTGTGTGTGTGTGTGTGTGTGAGAGAGAGAGTGATTCCCGTGCAGTGTGTGTGTGTGTGAGAGAGTGATTCCCGTGCAGTGTGTGTGTGTGTGTGAGAGAGAGAGTGATTCCCGTGCAGTGTGTGTGAGAGAGAGTGATTCCCGTGCAGTGTGTGTGTGTGTGAGAGAGTGATTCCCGTGCAGTGTGTGTGTGTGTGTGTGTGAGAGAGAGTGATTCCCGTGCAGTGTGTGTGTGTGTGAGAGAGAGTGATTCCCGTGCAGTGTGTGTGTGTGTGAGAGAGTGATTCCCGTGCAGTGTGTGTGTGTGTGAGAGAGAGTGATTCCCGTGCAGTGTGTGTGTGTGTGTGAGAGAGAGTGATTCCCGTGCAGTGTGTGTGCGTGTGTGTGTGAGAGAGTGATTCCCGTGCAGTGTGTGTGTGTGTGTGAGAGAGTGATTCCCGTGCAGTGTGTGTGTGTGTGTGAGAGAGAGTGATTCCCGTGCAGTGTGTGTGTGTGTGTGAGAGAGAGTGATTCTCGTGCAGTGTGTGTGTGTGTGTGAGAGAATGATTCCCGTGCAGTGTGTGTGTGTGTGTGTGTGTGAGAGAGTGATTCTCGTGCAGTGTGTGTGTGTGTGTGTGAGAGAGAGAGGGTGATTCCCGTGCAGTGTGTGTGTGTGTGTGTGTGAGAGAGAGAGAGTGATTCCCGTGCAGTGTGTGTGTGTGTGTGAGAGAGAGTGATTCCCGTGCAGTGTGTGTGTGTGTGTGAGAGAGAGAGAGGGTGATTCCCGTGCAGTGTGTGTGTGTGTGTGTGTGTGAGAGAGAGAGTGATTCCCGTGCAGTGTGTGTGCGTGTGTGTGAGAGAGTGATTCCCGTGCAGTGTGTGTGTGTGTGTGTGAGAGAGAGAGTGATTCCCGTGCAGTGTGTGTGTGTGTGTGTGAGAGAGTGATTCCCGTGCAGTGTGTGTGTGAGAGAGTGATTCTCGTGCAGTGTGTGTGTGTGTGTGTGAGAGAGAGAGGGTGATTCCCGTGCAGTGTGTGTGTGTGTGTGTGTGTGTGTGTGAGAGAGAGAGTGATTCCTGTGCAGTGTGTGTGTGTGAGAGAGAGAGAGTGATTCCCATGCTGTGTGTGTGTGTGTGAGAGAGTGATTCCCGTGCAGTGTGTGTGTGTGTGTGTGTGTGTGAGAGAGTGATTCTCGTGCAGTGTGTGTGTGTGTGTGAGAGAGAGTGATTCTCGTGCAGTGTGTGTGTGTGTGTGAGAGAGAGTGATTCTCGTGCAGTGTGTGTGTGTGTGTGTGAGAGAGAGAGGGTGATTCCCGTGCAGTGTGTGTGTGTGTGTGTGTGTGTTGAGAGAGAGAGAGAGTGATTCCCGTGCAGTGTGTGTGTGTGAGAGAGAGTGATTCCCGTGCAGTGTGTGTGTGTGTGTGTGTGAGAGAGTGATTCCCGTGCAGTGTGTGTGTGTGAGAGAGAGGGTGATTCCCGTGCAGTGTGTGTGTGTGTGTGTGTGTGTGTGTGAGAGAGAGAGTGATTCCTGTGCAGTGTGTGTGTGTGTGAGAGAGAGAGTGATTCCCATGCTGTGTGTGTGTGTGTGAGAGAGTGATTCCCGTGCAGTGTGTGTGTGAGAGAGAGAGAGTGATTTCCGTGCAGTGTGTGTGTGTGTGTGTGAGAGAGTGATTCCCGTGCAGTGTGTGTGTGTGTGTGTGTGAGAGAGTGATTCCCATGCTGTGTGTGTGTGTGTGTGAGAGAGTGATTCCCGTGCAGTGTGTGTGTGTGTGAGAGAGAGAGTGATTCCCGTGCAGTGTGTGTGTGTGTGTGAGAGAGAGTGATTCCCGTGCAGTGTGTGTGTGTGTGAGAGAGAGTGATTCCCGTGCAGTGTGTGTGTGTGTGTGAGAGAGTGATTCCCGTGCAGTGTGTGTGTGTGAGAGAGAGAGTGATTCCCGTGCAGTGTGTGTGTGTGTGCGTGTGTGTGTGTGTGTGTGAGAGAGTGATTCCCGTGCAGTGTGCGTGTGTGTGTGAGTGTGTGTGTGAGAGAGTGATTCCCGTGCAGTGTGTGTGTGTGAGAGAGAGAGTGATTCCCGTGCAGTGTGTGTGTGAGTGAGAGAGAGAGTGATTCCCGTGCAGTGTGTGTGTGAGTGAGAGAGAGAGTGATTCCCGTGCAGTGTGTGTGTGTGTGTGTGTGTGTCTGTGAGAGAGAGTGATTCCCGTGCAGTGCGTGTGTGTGTGTGTGTGAGAGAGTGATTCCCGTGCAGTGTGCGTGTGTGTGTGAGTGTGTGTGTGAGAGAGTGATTCCCGTGCAGTGTGTGTGTGTGTGTGTGTGTGTGTGTGAGAGAGTGATTCCCGTGCAGTGTGTGTGTGTGTGAGAGAGAGAGTGATTCCCGTGCAGTGTGTGTGTGTGAGAGAGAGAGAGAGAGAGTGATTCCCGTGCAGTGTGTGTGTGTGTGTGTGTGTGTCTGTGAGAGAGAGTGATTCCCGTGCAGTGCGTGTGTGTGTGTGTGTGAGAGAGTGATTCCCGTGCAGTGTGCGTGTGTGTGTGAGTGTGTGTGTGAGAGAGTGATTCCCGTGCAGTGTGTGTGTGTGTGTGTGTGTGTGTGTGAGAGAGTGATTCCCGTGCAGTGTGTGTGTGTGAGAGAGAGAGAGATTCCCGTGCAGTGTGTGTGTGAGTGAGAGAGAGAGTGATTCCCGTGCAGTGTGTGTGTGTGAGAGAGAGAGAGAGAGAGTGATTCCCGTGCAGTGTGTGTGTGTGTGTGTGTGTGTCTGTGAGAGAGAGTGATTCCCGTGCAGTGCGTGTGTGTGTGTGTGTGAGAGAGTGATTCCCGTGCAGTGTGCGTGTGTGTGTGAGTGTGTGTGTGAGAGAGTGATTCCCGTGCAGTGTGTGTGTGTGTGTGTGTGTGTGTGTGAGAGAGTGATTCCCGTGCAGTGTGTGTGTGTGAGAGAGAGAGTGATTCCCGTGCAGTGTGTGTGTGTGAGAGAGAGAGAGAGAGAGTGATTCCCGTGCAGTGTGTGTGTGTGTGTGTGTGTGAGAGTGATTCCCGTGCAGTGTGTGTGTGTGTGTGTGAGAGAGTGATTCCCGTGCAGTGTGTGTGTGTGTGTGAGAGAGAGAGTGATTCCCGTGCAGTGTGTGTGTGTGTGTGAGAGAGAGAGTGATTCCCGTGCAGTGTGTGTGTGTGAGAGAGAGAGTGATTCCCGTGCAGTGTGTGTGTGT
>NC_092774.1:1091985-1096985 GCF_047496795.1 Chiloscyllium punctatum | reverse complement strand
CAGTCCCGAGTCAATCAGGGGGGGTGGAATACTGGGGAGAAACCCGGCTGGTCAGGCAGCATCCAAGGAGCAGGAGAGTGTTCATTGGGAATGTGGGAGGGGGCTGGGCGTAGCTGGGAAGGCGATGGGTAGATGGCGATAGGTCGGAGGTCGGGATGGATTGGGTGGGTGGGTGGGTAGGGAGGTGGACAGATAGGGCAGGTCAAGGTGGTGGTGCAGAGTTGGAGGGTTGGATCTGGGATGAGATGGGCGGGGAGAGGATTCTGGAGAAATCCACATTAATCCAGTTGGTTGGAGAGTCCGAGGGGAAGATGAGGCATCTTTCCTCCAGGTGTTGGGTGGTTCGGATTTGGGGATGGAGGAGGCCCAGGATCTGCATGTCCTTGAGGAGTGTGAGGGGGGTTGGGGGGCGGGGGTGAGTTGAAGTGGACTCAATGTCCAGCACGGACACAGACCCTTTGGCCCATCCTGTCCCTGCTGACCCAGATACCCCTCACCCTAATCCAGTCCCCATTCCCCAGCCCTTGGCCCATCTCCCTCTAACCCCTTCTATTCCTGTCCCCACCCAGATGTTATACAGCTGTACAGCACAGACACAGACCCTTCGGCCCATCCTGTCCCTGCTGACCCAGATATCCCTAACCCTAATCCAGTCCCCATTCCCCAGCCCTTGGCCCATCTCCCTCTAACCCTTCCTATTCCTGTCCCCACCCAGATGTTATACAGCTGTACAGCACAGACACAGACCCTTCGGCCCATCCTGTCCATGCTGACCCAGATATCCCTAACCCTAATCCAGTCCCATTCCCAGCCCTTGGCCCATCTCCCTCTAACCCTTCCTATTCCTGTCCCCATCCTGATCCCTTTCAATGCTGTCATTGTCCCCAGCCTCCCCCACTTCCTCTGGCAGCTCATTCCACACACACACCACCCTCTGGGGGGAAAAAGTTACCCCTCAGCTCCCTTTCCCCTCTCACCTTAAACCTACGCCCTCTAGTTCTGGACTCCCCACCCCAGGGGTAAAGACCTTGTCTATTTACCCTCTCCATGTCCCCCATGATTTTATAACCCTCACCCCTGGACTGTGCTTGGTTAACATTAGGGGGTGAGTGGGGTGGGGGGAGTCATGGACGGGGGAGGGGAAGAGTTCAGTGAGGGGGGTGGCATCAGTGTGTGGGGTCAACGACTGGGATCAGGGTGGGGTCCATTGAAGAGGTCAGCATGTGGGGTCAGTGAGAGGTCGGGGTGGGGTAATGGAGAGGCCAGTGAGAGGTTGGGGGTGTGGTCATGGAGGGGTCAGTGAGAGGTTAGGGGTGTGGTCATGGAGGGGTCAGTGAGAGGTTAGGGGTGTGGTCATGGAGGGGTCAGTGAGAGGTTAGGGGGTGTGTCATGGAGGGGTCAGTGAGAGGTTAGGGGGTGTGATAATGGGGGGGTCAGTGAGAGGTGGGGGGTCAGTGAGAGGTTAGGGGTCAGTGAGAGGTTAGGGGTGTGATCATGGAGGGGTCAGTGAGAGGTTAGGGGTGTGATCATGGAGGGGTCAGTGAGAGGTCAGGGGTCAGTGAGATGTTAGGGGTGTGGTTATGGAGGGGTCAGTGAGAGGTTAAGGGGTGTGGTTATGGAGGGGTCAGTGAGAGGTTAGGGGGTGTGGTCATGGAGAGGTCAGTGAGAGGTTAGGGGGTGTGGTCATGGAGAGGTCAGTGAGAGGTTAGGGGGTGTGGTCATGGAGGGTCAGTGAGAGGTTAGGGGGTGTGGTCATGGAGGGGTCAGGATTCGGGGCCAATGAGAGTAGACGAGCACTCTGCGCCTGCGCAGCACTCCCCCTCTGAACTACAACTCCCAGAATGCAGAGGGGCGGGGGCCATTACCGCGCAGGCGCAGAGCTGTCTTGGGCCTAGGGGCAGGTAAGAAGCCTTTTTATCTTCTCAATAAAACGGCACCAAATATCATTATATTCTCATAATTACCATCAAAAAATAACCTTAGGCTCCACAATCACCCCCCCATGATGTAAAACATCAACTAATACACAGCACCTACTCCCCCCATCAGGAGGTGGACTGTTTCCCCCCCCCCCCCCCCCCCCATCAGGAGGTGGACTGTCCCCCCCCCCCCCCCCATCAGGAGGTGGACTGTCCCCCCCCCCCCCCCCCCATCAGGAGGTGGACTGTCCCCCCCCCCCCCCCCCCCCCATCAGGAGGTGGACTGTCCCCCCCCCCCCCCCCATCAGGAGGTGGACTGTCCCCCCCCCCCCCCCATCAGAGGTGGACTGTCCCCCCCCCCCCCCCATCAGGAGGTGGGACTGTCCCCCCCCCCCCCCCATCAGGAGGTGGACTGTTCCCCCCCCCCCCCCCCATCAGGAGGTGGACTGTCCCCCCCCCCCCCATCAGGAGGTGGACTGTCCCCCCCCCCCCCCCATCAGGAGGTGGACTGTTCCCCCCCCCCCCCCCCCCCCATCAGGAGGTGGACTGTTCCCCCCCCCCCCCCCCCCCCATCAGGAGGTGGACTGTTCCCCCCGCCCACCCCCCACCCCCCCATCAGGAGGTGGACTGTTCCCCCCCCCCCCCATCAGGAGGTGGACTGTCTCCCCCCCCCCCCCCATCAGGAGGTGGACTGTTTCTCCCCCCCCCCCCATCAGGAGGTGGACTGTCCCCCCCCCCCCATCAGGAGGTGGACTGTTCCCCCCCCCCCCCCCCCATCAGGAGGTGGACTGTTCCCCCCCCCCCCCCCATCAGGAGGTGGACTGTTCTCCCCCCCCCCCCCATCAGGAGGTGGACTGTCCCCCCCCCCCCCCCCCATCAGGAGGTGGACTGTTCCCCCCCCCCCCCCCATCAGGAGGTGGACTGTTCCCCCCCCCCCCCCCCCCCATCAGGAGGTGGACTGTTCCCCCCCCCCCCCATCAGGAGGTGGACTGTCTCCCCCCCCCCCCCATCAGGAGGTGGACTGTCTCCCCCCCCCCCCCCATCAGGAGGTGACTGTTTCCTCCCCCCCCCCCCCATCAGGAGGTGGACTGTCCCCCCCCCCCCATCAGGAGGTGGACTGTTCCCCCCCCCCCCCCCCCCCCCCCCCATCAGAGGTGGACTGTTCCCCCCCCCCCCCCCCATCAGGAGGTGGACTGTTCCCCCCCCCCCCCCATCAGGAGGTGGACTGTCCCCCCCCCCCCCCCCCATCAGGAGGTGGACTGTTCCCCCCCCCCCCCCATCAGGAGGTGGACTGTTCCCCCCCCCCCCCCCCATCAGGAGGTGGACTGTCCCCCCCCCCCCCCATCAGGAGGTGGACTGTCCCCCCCCCCCATCAGGAGGTGGACTGTCCCCCCCCCCCCCCCCCCCATCAGGAGGTGGACTGTCCCCCCCCATCAGGAGGTGGACTGTCCCCCCCGCCCACCCCCCCATCAGGAGGTGGACTGTTCCCCCCCCCCCCCATCAGGGGGTGGACTGTCTCCCCCCCCCCCCCATCAGGAGGTGGACTGTCTCCCCCCCCCCCCATCAGGAGGTGGACTGTCCCCCCCCCCCCCCATCAGGAGGTGGACTGTCTCCCCCCCCCATCAGGAGGTGGACTGTTCCCCCCCCCCCCCCCCCCATCAGGAGGTGGACTGTTCCCCTCTAACCTCTCCCCCCCCCCCCCCCCATCAGGAGGTGGACTCTTCCCCTCTATCCTCCCCCCCCCCCCCTCCCCCCCTCCCTCCCTCCCCCCCTCCCTCCCTCCCCCCCCTCCCTCCCCCCCCCCCCCTCCCTCCCTCCCCCCCCCCCATCAGGAGGTGGACTGTTCCCCCTCTAACCTCCCCCCCCCCCCCCCCCCAACAGGAGGTGGACTGTTCCCCCTCTAACCTCCCCCCCCCCCCCCCCCCCCCAACAGGAGGTGGACTGTTCCCCCTCTACAGGGGGCTAGTACCAAAAGGATGGCCATAAGGGCCTCATCATAGACTGGCCTTTGTCACTTTATTGTGTCTCTCTCTCCCCCTCCTCCCCCTCCCCCCCCCCCCCCTCCCCCTCCCCCTTCCTCCCCCCCCCCCTCCCCCTCCCCCTTCCTCCCCCCCCCCCTCCCCCCTCCCCCTCCCCCTTCCTCCCCCCCCCCCCCCCCCCCCGTCTCCTGGACCTCTCCCCCCCCCTCCCCCTCTCCCCCCCTCTCCCTCCCCCTCCCCCTTCCTCCCCCTCCCTCCCCCCCCCCCCTCCCCCCGTGTAGGGTATTGCGGACGGACGATGCCCATTGAGGTGGAGTGGAAGTTTGCGTTGAGGGAGGACACTGAGACGAGGCTGAGGGAGCTGGGCGCGGTGCCGAGGGGAGTGTCAGGGTGCGGGACCGTTACTATGACACCGCGGACCTCCGGCTGACCGCGGCCGACCTGTGGCTGCGCTCCCGGGACGGGGTCTGGGGAGCTGAAGAGCCCGGCCCCCTCCCCGTCCCCCTCCCCCTCCCTCGGCCCCCCTCCCCGGTACCACCCAGTACCGGGAGAGCGTCTCCGAGGCGGAAATCCTCAGCCTCCTGCTGCCAGCGCTGGGATACCCAGACACCGCCAGGATCGGGGGGCTGGAGGAGCTGCTCCGCCCGTCTGCGGGAGACGGGGAGGACGAGGAGGAGGGGGTAGAGGGAGTCGGGCTGAGGGAGTTCGCCTGCATCGTGACCCAGCGCGCCTCCTACAGCCTCCCGGGCGGAGCCCGGGCTGTCCTGGACCTGACCGATTTCGGGCACCGGCTCGGGAGGTCGAGGTGATGGTCGACACCGAGGGAGAACTGCCCGTCGCTCACGCCCAGATCCAGGAGATCGCCACCAAACTGGGTGAGGGGCTGGTGTCAGGGGGGGGGGGGGGGGGGAGAGGTCCAGGAGACGGGGGGGGGGGGGGGGGGGAGAGGTCCAGGAGACGGGGGGTGGGGGGGGGAATCCAGGCAGTGTTCACAACGGGAACGGGGTGGGGGGGGTTCACACAGGTAACTGCTACAGGAGCAGGACCTTAGATTGCTCCCTCTCTCTGTCTCTGTCTCTGTGTCTCTCTCCGTCTCTCTCTG
>NC_092774.1:1087395-1091885 GCF_047496795.1 Chiloscyllium punctatum | reverse complement strand
CCTTCCTCTTGCGTCCGACCCCCCCGAAAATGCATCAACTCACTCCTGTCCGGATTAATTAATAACTGATACGGATCTGCAGGATCTCAGGGAATCCCAGCAGGTTATCACTGTGGGTGGGATTGATACGGGCCTGCAGGATCTCAGGGAATCCCAGCGGGATATCACTGTGGGTGGGACTGATACGGGCCTGCAGGATCTCAGGGAATCCCAGCAGGATATCACTGTGGGTGGGGACTGATACGGGCCTACAGGATCTCAGGGAATCCCAGCAGGATATCACTGTGGGTGGGACTGATATGGGCCTGCAGGATCTCAGGGAATCCCTGTGGGATATCACTGTGGGTGGGGACTGATACGGGCCTGCAGGATCTCAGGGAATCCCAGCAGGATATCACTGTGGGTGGGACTGATACGGGTCTGCAGGATCTCAGGGAATCCCAGCAGGATATCACTGTGGGTGGGACTGATACGGGTCTGCAGGAACTCGGGGAATCCCAGCAGGATATCGCTGTGGGTGGGTACTGATACGGGCCTGCAGGATCTCAGGGAATCCCAGCAGGATATCACTGTGGGTGGGACTGATACGGGCCTGCAGGATCTCAGGGAATCCCAGCGGGATATCACTGTGGGTGGGACTGATACGGGCCTGCAGGATCTCAGGGAATCCCAGCAGGATATCACTGTGGGTGGGACTAATACGGGTCTGCAGGATCTCAGGGAATCCCAGCAGGATATCACTGTGGGTGGGACTGATACAGGCCTGCAGGAACTCGGGGAATCCCAGCAGGATATCACTGTGGGTGGGACTGATACGGGCCTGCAGGATCTCAGGGAATCCCAGCAGGATATCACTGTGGGGTGGGACTGATACGGGCCTGCAGGATCTCAGGGAATCCCAGCAGGATATCACTGTGGGTGGGACCTGATACAGGGCCTGCAGGATCTCAGGGAATCCCAGCAGGATATCACTGTGGGTGGGACTGATACGGGCCTGCAGGATCTCAGGGAATCCCTGTGGGATATCACTGTGGGTGGGACTGATACAGGCCTGCAGGATCTCAGGGAATCCCAGCAGGATATCACTGTGGGTGGGGACTGATACAGGGCCTGCAGGATCTCAGGGAATCCCAGCAGGATATCACTGTGGGTGGGACTGATACGGGCCTGCAGGATCTCAGGGAATCCCAGCAGGATATCACTGTGGGTGGGACTGATACGGGCCTGCAGGATCTCAGGGAATCCCAGCGGGATATCACTGTGGGTGGGACTGATACGGGTCTGCAGGATCTCAGGGAATCCCAGCGGGATATCACTGCGGGTGGGACTGATACGGGCCTGCAGGATCTCAGGGAATCCCAGCAGGATATCACTGTGGGTGGGACTGACACGGGCCTGCAGGATCTCAGGGAATCCCAGCGGGATATCACTGTGGGTGGGACTGATACGTTCTGCAGGATCTCAGGGAATCCCAGCGGGATATCACTGTGGGTGGGACTGATACGGGCCTGCAGGATCTCAGGGAATCCCAGCAGGATATCACTGTGGGTGGGGACTGATACGGGCCTGCAGGATCTCAGGGAATCCCAGCAGGATATCACTGTGGGTGGGACTGATACGGGCCTGCAGGATCTCAGGGAATCCCAGCAGGATATCACTGTGGGTGGGACTGATACGGGCCTGCAGGATCTCAGGGAATCCCAGCAGGATATCACTGTGGGTGGGACTGATACGGGCCTGCAGGATCTCAGGGAATCCCAGCAGGATATCACTGTGGGTGGGACTGATACGGGCCTGCAGGATCTCAGGGAATCCCAGCGGGATATCACTGCGGGTGGGACTGATACGGGCCTGCAGGATCTCAGAGAATCCCAGCAGGATATCACTGCGGGTGGGACTGATACGTGCCTGCAGGATCTCAGGGAATCCCAGCGGGATATCACTGCGGGTGGGACTGATACGGGCCTGCAGGATCTCAGGGAATCCCAGCAGGATATCACTGTGGGTGGGACTGATACGGGCCTGCAGGATCTCAGGGAATCCCAGCTGGATATCACTGTGGGTGGGACTGATACGGGTCTGCAGGATCTCAGGGAATCCCAGCAGGATATCACTGTGGGTGGGGACTGATACAGGGCCTGCAGGATCTCAGGGAATCCCAGCAGGATATCACTGTGGGTGGGACTGATACGGGTCTGCAGGATCTGAGGGAATCCCAGCAGGATATCACTGTGGGTGGGACTGATACGGGCCTGCAGGATCTCAGGGAATCCCAGCGGGATATTCACTGTGGGTGGGACTGATACAGGGCCTGCAGGATCTCAGGGAATCCCAGCAGGATATCACTGTGGGTGGGACTGATACAGGGCCTGCAGGATCTCAGGGAATCCCAGCAGGATATCACTGTGGGTGGGACTGATACGGGCCTGCAGGATCTGAGGGAATCCCAGCAGGATATCACTGTGGGTGGGACTGATACAGGGTCTGCAGGATCTCAGGGAATCCCAGCAGGATATCACTGTGGGTGGGACTGATACGGGTCTGCAGGATCTCAGGGAATCCCAGCAGGATATCACTGTGGGTGGGACTGATACAGGGTCTGCAGGATCTCAGGGAATCCCAGCAGGATATCACTGTGGGTGGGACTGATACGGGCCTGCAGGATCTCAGGGAATCCCAGCGGGATATCACTGTGGGTGGGACTGATACGGGTCTGCAGGATCTCAGGGAATCCAGCGGGATATCACTGTGGGTGGGACTGACACGGGCCTGCAGGATCTCAGGGAATCCCAGCAGGATATCACTGTGGGTGGGACTGACACGGGCCTTGCAGGATCTCAGGGAATCCCAGCGGGATATCACTGTGGGTGGGACTGATACGGGTCTGCAGGATCTCAGGGAATCCCAGCAGGATATCACTGTGGGTGGGACTGATACGGGCCTACAGGATCTCAGGGAATCCCAGCGGGATATCACTGTGGGTGGGACTGATACGGGTCTGCAGGATCTCAGGGAATCCCAGCAGGATATCACTGTGGGTGGGACTGATACGGGCCTACAGGATCTCAGGGAATCCCAGCAGGATATCACTGTGGGGTGGGACTGATACGGTCCTGCAGGATCTCAGGGAATCCCAGCAGGATATCACTGTGGGTGGGACTGATACGGGCCTGCAGGATCTCAGGGAATCCCAGCTGGATATCACTGTGGGTGGGACTGATACGGGTCTGCAGGATCTCAGGGAATCCCAGCAGGATATCACTGTGGGTGGGACTGATACAGGGCCTGCAGGATCTCAGGGAATCCCAGCAGGATATCACTGTGGGTGGGACTGATACGGGTCTGCAGGATCTGAGGGAATCCCAGCAGGATATCACTGTGGGTGGGACTGATACAGGCCTGCAGGATCTCAGGGAATCCCAGCAGGATATCACTGTGGGTGGGACTGATACGGGCCTGCAGGATCTCAGGGAATCCCAGCGGGATATCACTGTGGGTGGGACTGATACGGGCCTGCAGGATCTCAGGGAATCCCAGCAGGATATCACTGTGGGTGGGACTGATACGGGCCTGCAGGATCTCAGGGAATCCCAGCAGGATATCACTGTGGGTGGGACTGATACGGGCCTGCAGGATCTCAGGGAATCCCAGCGGGATATCACTGTGGGTGGGACTGATACAGGCCTGCAGGATCTCAGGGAATCCCAGCAGGATATCACTGTGGGTGGGACTGATACAGGGCCTGCAGGATCTCAGGGAATCCCAGCAGGATATCACTGTGGGTGGGACTGATACAGGGTCTGCAGGATCTCAGGGAATCCCAGCGGGATATCACTGTGGGTGGGACTGATACGGGCCTGCAGGATCTCAGGGAATCCCAGCAGGTTATCACTGTGGGTGGGACTGATACGGGCCTGCAGGATCTCAGGGAATCCCAGCGGGATATCACTGTGGGTGGGACTGATACGGGGCCTACAGAAGGCACGTGAAAGGGTTTGAGAGTAGGTGGGAGTAGGTAGGTCGGATACACGGGGTGGAGTAACATCAGGGATTGAGATTGGCGAGGATGGTCCTGTACCTGGTGGTAAAGAATGGCCTGTCTTTCCCCATCGTTCCCTTCAGGTTCATCGGCCACGGGATCAGTCACTGCTACGGGGTGGAACGGGGCACAAAGTCGGGCTTCTACCTCACCTACTTGCTGACAGCGGGCACAGGGGTCCTGGCATGCCTGTCACTCTGCTTCACGGTGGATCGCTTCGGTCGGGAGGGCCATGCTCCTTCTGGGAATGATACTGACCGGGCTGGCTTCCCTCATTCTCCTGGGACTGACAGAGTGTGAGTACATCTGATCCCTCAGGGCTGACCCTCCGACAGTGCCCCTTCCCTCAGCACTGACCCTCCGACAGTGCCCCCTCCCTCAGCACTGACCCTCCATCAGTGCCCACTCCCTCAGCACTGACCCTCCGACAGTGCCCACTCCCTCAGCACTG